>NC_071488.1:1993483-2274908 GCF_028500815.1 Rissa tridactyla
GTGCAAGCACACAGCTGGCACGTGCACACACAGGTGCGTGCACACACTCCCATGCAAGCCGGCATCGCACACGTGCGCGCGCGTACACACACACACACTCTCCCATCCAAGCACACGGCCCATACACACGCACACACGCGCACACGTGCTCCTGTCCAAGCACACGTGCACACACACACACGTGTGCACACACACACGCTCACACACACGTATGCACACACACATGTGTACACACACACGTGCACGCAGACACACACGCGCACACCCACACATGCACACGTGCACACACACGTGGACACACACACACACGTGCACACACACGTGTACGTGCACACACGCACACATGCACACACACATGTGTGCACACACACATGCACACACACGTATGCACACACACGTGCACATACATGTGCACGCACACATGTGCACACGCACGTGCAAACGCATGCACACGCACACACACATATGCACACACCCGTTGCACACGCACACACATGTGCACACACATGTATGCACACACACACGTATGCACACACACACGTGCAGGCGCACAGACACACACGTGCACACACACGCACACACACACACATGCACACACACGTGCACGCGCACAGACACACACGTGCACACACACACACCCACACACACGCGCACACACACACTCTCTCTCTCCCCCCGTGTCCAAGCACACAGCCGCTGCGTGCCCCCTGCGTCGCTCCTTGCAACCCTTGCCCGCTGGCCTTGCCTGGCCCCCCGTGCCCCCCCCCCGTGCCCCCCCCCGTGCCCCCCATCGCCCCATGCCCCCCATCGCCCCGCTCGGGGCCGGCCGAGCCCTTTGTCTTTCTGCCTGGCTGCCCCCTTTCACGGCAGCAGAAAAGGGGCCGAGTTTTTCCACCAACTCCGGGCCCCCGACGGGTCCTTCCCCGGCGCGGGGCAGGTGGGAGGGAGACAAACACACACACACACACACCCCCCCCCGACCCCCCCACCCCCCCTCAGCCTCTGCCTGCAGCGGGGGGGGCGCGGGGATTCCTGCCGGGACCCCCAAACCGGGATCCCAAAGGGATGGACCCTGGACACCCACATGTGGCACTGTGGGGAGGGGGGCAGTGGGGGCTCCGTGGGGCAGCAACGGGGGGGGGGGTCCGGCCCCCACGCTCCCACTGCCCCAGCCGGGCTCGTTTGCCGTACCGCGCTAAAGCAATTCATTTCTTTTCATCTCTATTTTCTCTCTCTCTCTGCCCCGGCGCTGGTTTCTGTTTTATTGGCATCTTTGCAGCGCTGAAAATAATGTAATTACGAGGGGAATTTATATGTTGTTTCGTAAGTCGGGAGTTCTTTTTTTTATTTTTTTTTTTTATATTATTATTATTATTATTAGGTGGGGAATATTTAAGGCTCCTCGGGAAGGAAAAATAGAACCCAATTCCACCACGTCATCTCCCCCGGTATTTACGCCTCTTCCCGACGAGATTTTAATTGAAAATTGTTTCGTGGGGGTCCCCGCCTTGCGCATTTTTACCCCGTCTCTAATGACAACCTGGGGCCACGGGGGGGGGTCATCCTGGGGCTGATGGCCCCCCATCTCCCTTTGCTCCCCCCCTTCCCCCTGCCTCAGTTTCCCCGGGAGCGCGGCCGGCATCTCCTGGGGACCGTGGCAACCTGAGGCTGCTGCCCGGGGAGCGGTGCCCGGGGTAGCGGGGGGGCTGTCCCCGCGCCCCTCCCTCGGGCTGAGCTTGATGGGGTCCGACACGGAGGTGCCGGCGCGGCACGCCAGCGCCCGTCTCCCTGCCCAGGGAATAATGGAGGTGGAATATTTGAGCGGTTGGGAAATGAGCTGCTAAATTTGTTGTGAGATTGGTGTCGCCGACGACGGCGGCTGGGCCGGGAAATGAGAAATTGGGATGTTACGGGAGAAGCCGGTGCCGCCGCGGCGGGGACGGACGTGGCACGTTGGTTTCTCGGGGACATGGATGGATGGCAGAGCTGGGGTCACCGCAGGCGCTTCGGTGGCACGGAGGGGATGGGGAGCCCCAGTCCTGATGCGTGGCCCTTCCCGCATCCCGGTGCTCCGGGGGATGCCATGCCAGGGTGGCACAGAGGGCGCGGGGAGCCCCGGTCCTGATGGGTGGCCTGTCCCGCATCCCGGTGCTCCGGGGGATGCCGTGCCAGGCTGGTACGGAGGGCATGGGGAGCCCCGGTCCTGGTGGGTGCCCATCCCGCATCCCGGTGCTCCGGGGGATGCCATGCCGGGGTGGCACAGAGGGGATGGGGAGCCCCGGTCCCAATGGATGCCCGTCCTGCATCCCGGTGCTCCGGGGGGGGCGCCGTGCCGGGGTGGCATGGTCAAGGTGACGGCGGTGGGGGCGCGGGGAGGCGGTGGGGACCCGGCGCTGCCGAAAGCGGGTGGGGAGGAGAGGCGGCGGGGCCGGGGGAGGGGAACCAATCTCCTCCTCATTTGTTTTTATAATTTTGCCTTTTAAAAAATGAAAATAACTGGAGCATCCTTTCCCCGGAGAGCTCCGCTACCGCCGGCTTCGGGAGCAGGGAGCGGGGTGAGGGGGGGTGGGGTGAAGCACGGAGCGGCCCCCCGCCAGCCTGAGGGGACACTGGGGATGCCCAAGTGTCCCCAGCCACAGGGAGGGACGCACAGCCCCGAGGGAAACTGAGGCACTGTGTGGTCTGCGGGTGGTTTGCGGGGGCTCCTGTGCCCCCCCCCACGCCTGGTTTCCCCCCTCGGGGGGCAGTTTTGGGTAAAACAGCCCCGGTTTTCCCACCGCCATCGCACGCGCAGAAGTAACGGGGTCACGGCAGCCGGGGACGCTCGGCCGGGCAAAGCCACAGCCCCCGAGATGGCGGCGGGGGCGGGGGGCGGGGGGGGACAGGCTGGATGCGGCCCCGTCCTGGTGCCTCCCAAGCCCGGGCGCTGGGCACTCGCCAACGATGCGCTGGCGTCATATGATGGTGTTGAAATACTTTCCGTTCCTGCCGGGATGGGGAGGACTCGCCAGTGCCGGGAGCGCAGCCAGGGCGCAGGGTCCGGAGGCAGCCGGAATGGGGACGGGGACAACAGGCTGCGGAGGATGATGGTGTGGCGGGGACAGGGACGGGGACAGGGACGGGGACAACTGGCTGCTGAGGATGCTGGTGAGGCAGGGATGGGGATGGGCATGGGCATGGGGATGGGAAGAACCAGCTGCCGAGGATGATGGCGTGGCAGGGACAGGGACAGGGACGAGGACAACCGGCTGCCGATGATGCTGGCGTGGCAGGGATGGGGACAACTGGCTGCTGAGGATGCTGGTGTGGCGGGGATGGGGACGGGAATGGGGACAACCGGCTGCCGAGGATGATGGCATGGTGGGGATGGGGACAACCGGCCGCCAAGGATGATGGCATGGCAGGGATGGGGACAGGGACAGGGAAAATTGTCCACCAAGGATGCTGGCATGGAGGGGATGGGGACAACCAGCCACTGAGGCTGTTGGCATGGCGGGGATGGGGACAACGTGTCACCGGGGACGCTGGCACAGCGGGGATGGGGACAGGGACAACCGGCCACCAAGGATGCTGGCGTGGAGGGGATGGGGACGGGGGCAACCAGGCACGGAGGATGCTGGCACAGCGGGGATGCTGCCAGCTCGCCGCGCATCCCGGAGCAACGGCAGCGGGATTCAATTAACGAGGAATTAAAGGATAGTAATATTCAATTAATGTCAATCAGAGCGGGATTACAGGAGAGAGATTTTGGTCAAATGGGGTCGACGCGCCGAGGATGCTCCAGGGGCTGGTAACGAAGCTGGGGGGGCAGGGGGACACAGAGCTGTGACCCCCAAATGGTGGGGTCGGCACTGGGATGGGTCCCTGGTGCCAGTACCCCCGGCGTCACCACACTGGTACCCCTGGTGTCACCACACCAGTACCCCCAGCATCACTATGCTGGTACCCCAAGCATCACCATGCCAGTATCCCCAGCATCACCACACCAGTATCCCCGGTACCCCTGGCATCACCACGCCGGTACCCCCAGCATCACTATGCTGGTACCCCCAGTACCCCTGGCATCACCACACTGGTACGCCCAGCATCACCATGCCAGTACCCCCAGCATCACCACACTGGTACCCCCAGTACCCCCAGCATCACCGTGCTGGTACCCCTGGCAACACCACGCTCGTACCCCCAGCATCACCACGCTGGTACCCCCAGTACCCCTGGCATCACCACACCAGTACCCCCCCAGCACCACCATGCCAGTACCCCCAGCATCACCACGCTGGTACCGCCGGTACCCCTGGCATCACCACACTGGTACCCCCGGTATCACCACGCTGATACCCCCCAGCATCACCATCCCAGGGTCCCCCCAGGAGCTGCTCCGGCTTTGCCCCCCGCCATCCAGCCGCGTTAACGTGGCAAAGCCGAGAGGCGCGAGGAGCCGAGAGAAGAAGGGCATTGCGGGACTCCGAACGGGGAGCGGAAGCGGCTTTTCCTGCCAAGCCGCTCTCGGAGCGGGCGGCTCAGCCTCCTCCCGGCCAGTACTGGCGGCGGAGGAGCCTCATCAATTCTTCATGGCACCAGGGACCCTCGCCAGCAAATACCAATTTAGGGGCCAGGAGCTGCGGGTGCGCGCGCTGCCGGGGAGGGCGGCCGCCGGATGGGCCCCCCGAGCGGGGGCCGGGGGGTGACGTGGGGATGCTGCAGGAGACGGTCGGGGGCATCCCCGAAACAAGGACCCTCCCCGGGAAACCTCACCGGAGCCTTGTCCCAGCCCCGCTCCCGTCCCTGGGGTTGGGATGGGGCCCTGCTGCCACCCCAGGGCCACGCAGGGCAGGGGGGTGACCAGCCCCCACCAGCCACCCGTGTCCCTGCCCCCAGCCGTGGCCAGCTTTTAGCTGAAAGACCCAAATTGCCGGAGCCTAAAATAGCCCCCGACGCCAGGCGGAGCGGGGGGAGCACGGGGACGTGCCAGGACCGATCACATCTCGGTGCTGGCGCAACACGGCGAGCCACGGCACCCGACAGGATGGGACCCCGCGGGGGCTGCGTCCCCGTCCCCGTCCCTCAGCGGGACACGGGGGCTGAGCTCAGCCCCCACTCCGTGCCTCAGTTTCCCCATGGAGGTCCCCCTCCATCGCCAGCCCCTCGCCGGGTCATTTCAGGGCCGGTTTGCGGCGCTTTTGCGTTTGTTATTTTTTTGGTTTTTTGTTTTTTTTTTTTCTGTTTCCATCCCATCGCCTCGCGCCGGGTGACGGGTGGCTCGGGGCGCTGGGGCCGTGACAACGCGGTGACAGCGACGGGGACGGGGACGGGAGCGATGCCCCCCGCGCAGCAGCCAGCCGCGCTCTCCTCCTGCCCTTCTCTCCCTTTTCCGCTCTGCCGGGCAGGGCCCCAAGGAAGCCAAATCCTCTTTTCTCTCCCGCAGAATAAAACCAGTGAAGGGTGGGTTTATTTTTTTCCCTCCCTTCCCTGCCTAGGTTTTTTTTTTCCCCCATATAAATAGAAGCGAAGAACTTGGGAAGAGGAAAGAGGCGGGGGGGGGGGGGGAAGGCTTAAATTTAAAAGCAGCGAGAAGAGGAAGGGGAGGAGGGAGAGTGATAAAATAATCAAAAAAATAAAAAAGCCAAAAAAAAAAAAATAAAAAAAAAAAAAAAAAAAGCAAAAACCTCTAGCGCGGAGAGATTTAGCTCCATCTGAAAGCTGTCAGCGCGAATAAAAAGCTTTTCTTTGAACCCTGAGTTTAATAGCGAGAGGAGAGAGAGGGAGATTGGAGCGGCAGCCCCAGGGCTTAATCAGCCCTTCATTTGATAAATAGAGGGAGACAGGGCCGGGAGTGGGGCTCCCCGGCCCCCCCGCGCCCGGCAACACGGGCTGACACGCAGCAGCCACGCGTGTGCCCGCGGGGAGAGCCCTGCAGGGCCCCGCCACCCGCCTCTGCCCGCGCGCACGCGCCCCCGCGCCCGTGACACGGGTGTCTCTCGGGCACAGGGACGCGGTGCCGCGCACGCGGGGAACGCGCACACGTGTGTATCCCCATGTACGCGTGCGTGTTCCCGGGCACGTAGGGGCCTGCTCCCGTGCGGTCCCGGGCACACAGGCACGTTCCCACACGCGCAGGCGCGTGCTCCCACGCGCACACGCGTATTCCCACACACACGTGCACACTCCCAGGCGCGCACACATGTGTTTTCACGCGCACAGGCACACGCTGCCATGCACGCGTCTGTTCCCATGCACACAGGCACATGCTCCCATGCACACGTGTGTAATCCCATGCACTCATGCACATGCTCCCATGCATTCCCATGCACACAGACACATTCCCATGCACATTCCCACGCACACATGTGTGTTCCCATGCACACAGGCACATTCCCATGCACATTCCCATGCACACGTGTGTGTTCCCATGCACACAGGCACATTCCCATGCACACATGTGTGTTCCCATGCACACAGGCACATGCTCCCATGCACACATGTGTATTCCCGTGCACGCACTGACGTGCTCCCGTGCATTCCCATGCACACAGACACATTCCCACACACACATGTGTATTCCCATGCACACATATGCACTTCCACACACATGTGCGTGTTCCCGTGCACGTGTGCACATGCTCCCATGCATTCCCATGCACACAGACACATTCCCATGCACATTCCCATGCACACGTGTTTTCCCATGCATACAGGCACATTCCCATGCACATTCCCATGCACACATGTGTGTTCCCATGCACACAGACACATTCCCATGCACATTCCCATGCACACATGTGTGTTCCCATGCACACAGGCACATTCCCATGCACATTCCCATGCACACACGTGTGTTCCCATGCACACAGGCACATTCCCATGCACATTCCCATGCACACATGTGTGTTCCCATGCACACAGGCACATGCTCCCATGCATTCCCATGCACACAGACACATTCCCATGCACACGTGTGTTCCCATGCACACAGACACATTCCCATGCACATTCCCACACACACATGTGTGTTCCCATGCACACAGGCACATGCTGCCATGCACACACGTGTATTCCCATGCACACATGCACATTCCCATGCACACATGTGCATGTTCCTGTGCACGCATGCACATGCTTCCGTGCAGTCCCACGTACACAGACACATTCCCATGCACGCATGCACAATCCATGCACGCAGCACGTGCTGCCACGCACGCACGTGTATTCCCATGCATGCATGCACATTCCCATGCACACACGTGTATTTCCATGCATGCATGCACATTCCCATGCACGCCGGCATGTGTTCCCATGCACACATGCACATATCCATGCATACACACGTGTTCCCATGCACACAGGCACATGCTCCCATGCGTTCCCATGCACACACGTGTATTCCCCTGCGCACACGCATGTGTTTTCACGCGCACAGGCATGTTCCCCTGCACACACGCCCACCTACATGTGCACACGCGTGTGCGCGAACGCTCAGAGCGCAGGGCCGCCACGATCCCCCCCCCCGTGCCCGCGCAGGGCGAGGAGTGGGTGGCATCAGATGTGCCGAGGTGTCGATGCTTCACAGGGGACCGGTATCTGGCGGGGGGGGGTGGGCCACCGCGGGGGCCATGGTGGCATGGGGGCCATGGTGGCATGGGGGCCACCCCCTGCCTTTGCGAGCCTCCAGCCTTCGGGAGGCCGCCCGTCTCCTCGGCATCGCGTCAAGGCCCTGCGCCACGGCAAGGCTTTCAGCGCTGACTGCGCCGCGGCAATGGCTCTGCCCGCGGCCTCCCCCGCGCCCGCTGGCCCCGTACCGCCCTGCTCCAGACTAAACAGCCCTTCGCCCGCCAGGACTGGGGGGGCCGATCCCTGGGGGCACCAGCAAAGGCCCTTCCAGGAGAGGAGGGGAAGAGAAGGAGGCAGAAGCCGGCATGAATCGGGCGCTGACGGTGCCCTGCTCTGACAACCTCGGCTGGCATGGGGTGGGTGGCACCGGTACCCCCCCCCCGGTGCCTGCCCTGGGGAACGGCTGCGTCGGGTGCTGGGGTGCAGGAGGGTCCCGTGTTTCGGTGATGGGCACGGGGGGGGATGGTGGCAGTCGCATCCCCACCACGCCAGGTGGGTACCACGGGGCGTCATTGCCCTGCCGGGGAAGAAGGAGCTGGTGCCCGGGGAGCTCGCAGCCTAAATGCCCACCGCAGCCGATTACCCACCGCCGGGATTAGCGGCCGGCTTGGAATTTGCCAACCGGGCAGGGGCAGCTGGCACGGCTGGAGGAGGGCAGAGCATCCAGAGCGGGCAGCTCCTCGCTGCCTGCCATTGTCACCCACACCAGCCCAGTGCCATGCCAGGCTGGTGCCAGCCCAGTGCCATGGCAGCATGGTGCCAGCATAGTGTCATGCCACCCCCGTGCTGTGCCATGCCAGCCCAGTGCCATGCCAGTCTGGTGCCATTCCAGCCCAGTGCCATGCCAGCCTGGTGCCAGCCCAGTGCCATGCCAGCCTGGTGACAGCCCAGTGCTGTGCCAGGCCAGTGCCAGGCTGGTGCCATGCCAGCCTGGTGACAGTCCTGTGCCATGCCAGGCTGATGCCATGCGGACCGGTACCAGCTCTGTGCCATGCCAGCCCAGTGCCAGCCCTGTGTCGTGCCAGCCTGGTGCCATGCCAGCCTGGTGACATTCCAGCCCAGTGCCAGCCCTGTGCCATGCCAGCCTGGTGACAGCCCTGTGTCATTCCAGGCTGGTGCCATGCAGACCAGTGCCAGCCCTGTACCAGCACGGTGCCTGGTGACATCCTGGTGCCAGCCCAGTGCCATGCCACCCCCATTCCGTGCCCGCCTGCTGCCAGGCGGTGCCAGCCCCATGCCGTCGGGCAGGCCGGGGGCTGCGTGTCCCCCTGTGCCGTCGGGCAGGCGGGGGGCTGCGTGTCCCCCCATGCTGTTGGCAGGCGGGGGGCTGCGTGTCCCCCCGTGCTGTCGGGCAGGTGGGGGGGCTGCGTGTCCCCCCATGCTGTTGGCAGGCGGCCACCGCTGCCTGCGCCTCCTCCCGCCTGTCTCGCCCCCCCCTTCCCCGGCTCTGATCTTCCCTCCCACCCACCTCTCTCCAGGCACCTTCCTCTTTGATCTCCGCTCCGCTTTTCCGCTCCCCCTCCCCTCGGCCCCCCCATCCCTGCTCCAGCCCTCCCCTCCTTCCCTCGCCTCTCCTTCCCTTTAGCTCCCTCCCCGCATCCCTGCTCTGTCTCCCCTCCCGGGGGGGGGGGGGGTGGGCACAGGACTGGAGAGCGTGGGCTGGGGGGTGCTGGGGCGATGGCACAGGGACACCCCAGGGTGGCTGGGAGCTGGGATTGTCCCCAAATCACGGCTGCGGGTCCCTGTTGCGCAGCCAGCGGCCTGTTTGCTGCACCCTGTTGTGCTGGGGTGCCCCGTCACGGGGTGCCTGATCCAGGGGGGTCCTATCCCAGGGATCCCTGGGTACCCCACCCTGCGGGTACCCCATCCCAGGGATCCTGGGGTGCCCCATCCTGGGGATCCTGGGGTGCCTGAGCCGGGGGTACCCCATCCCAAGGATGCCTGGGTACCCCATCCCAGGGATCCTGGTGTGCCCTGTCCCAAGGATCCTGGGGTGCCCCATCCTGGGGATCCTGGGGTGCCTGAGCTGGGGGTACCTCATCCCAAGGATGCCTGGGTGCCCCATCCCAGGGAACCTGGGGTGCCTGATCCAGGGGATCCTGGGTGCCATGTCCTGGCGACCCCAGGGTGCCAGGTCCCAGGAATCCTGGGGTACCCCATTCCTGGAAATCTTGGGGTGCCTGATCCGGAGGTGCCCCATCCCAGGCATCCTGGGGTGCCCTGTCCCAGGGATCATGGGACACCACGTCCCGAGTATCCTGGGGTACCCCATCCCAGGGATCCTGGGTGCCACGTCCCAGCAATCCCAGGGTACCATGTCCCAGGGATCCTGGCGCGCCCCATCCCGGGGTTTTGGGGATGACCAGGTGGCATCTGGGTGCTGGGATGTCTCCAGCTCAAGACCCTGTGGCACCGCCGTACCCCACCCCGTGCCAGCACCCACGGGCAGGTGGCGGCTCGGTCCCCCACACCGGCCATGGTGAGGGGGGTGCCAAGCGCCAGCGTGTCCCTCGGTGGGGACAGGCAGCCCGGCAGCACCGCAGTGTCCCCAGGGCCGGCGCAGAGCGAGCGCTGCCGGGAAGGGAGGCAGGAGCCCGGGCTGCGGCGTGGGGAACTGGGGAGCTGTCAGGGGCTTTTTTTGCAGGATCAAAAGCAGGAGGGAGCCCCCGGCTCTCCAGGGACACAGCACGAGCTGGGGACAAACCCAGGCGGGTTGGGGTGCCCAAGCTGTGGCTGTGCCCAGCACGGCCGTGGCACGGGCATGGGGCACCCCGTGAGCAGCACAGCCGTGCCGTGCCACGGCAGAGGCCATGCTGGGGACTTAGCGGCTTCCTTATCCGCAGCTCGCTCATCCCCAAAAGGGATTTCTGCCTCCCCCTCTCCCGCGCCACGGCGGAAATCATTTGAATATTTTAGAAAATAGGCTTTAGCGGGGGAAAAACTGCCAGGGGAGAGGCAGCTCCGCCGCGATGCCCCGCTCCCCATCCCTGGGGATGTCCTGGTCCCCATCCCCTGCCCCACGGCCGGCAGCACACGCGTGTGTGAGGCACAACTGTGGTGGCACACCCCACGCATCCCCCCCCCCCGGCCGCCGCGTCCTGCTCGATACCCGCTGGCCGCGTGACAGGCGCCATGCCGGGGCACCGGGATCAATCCCGGCTGCTGCGCCGGGCAGGGGCTCAGGGGCGCGGCGGAGCCAGGCTCGGGGGGTCCCACACCCTCAGCAACCCCTCCGAAACCTCCGGGGGCCACGGGCAGCTTTGGGGGGGGGTCGTGCTGGAGGCAACTCCGCAGTGCTGGAGCCACCGGCATGACGGAGCACCGGGCGCTGCCGGCACAGCCACCGGCGTGCGTGGCACCCCAGGCCTTGGCTGATCCCCCTCCTCTGTCCCCAGTGGCGCAGACGCGGTTCGTGGAGGAGCCGGAGGACCAGACGGTGGTGGCCGGCCAGCGGATTGTCCTCTCCTGCGTGGTGCTCAATTACTCCGGCATCGTGCAATGGACCAAAGACGGCCTCGCCCTGGGCATGGGGCAGGGGCTCAAAGGTACCCACGGGGCGGCGGGTGGCTCTGGGGACGTCGCTGAGCGGGGCAGGGGCTGTCACCGCTCAGGAGGCTCCCGGTGTTACATCGGCAGCGCTGCTTCCCTCCGCCGGGTTTCCCAGCTCCCTGTGCAGCATCCCTGGCTGCTGCGGGGCCGGGGCCACGTGTCCCCACAGCGAAGCACCGGCTGGGGCTGGGTGTCCGCGCTCTGCCCCTTCCTGCACACACCAGGGTCCCTGCGCGCACCGGGGTCCCTGCACAAACCGGGGGTCCTGCACGCACCGGGGTCCCCGTACACTATGGGGTCCCTGCACGCACCAGGGTCCCTGCGCGCACCGGGGTCCCTGCATGCACTGAGCATCCCACGCGCACCAGAGATCCCACCCGTGCCAGGGATCCCACCCGTGCCAGGTCCCCGCTGGCTGCCCCTGTCCCCACCGGGGCTGGCACCGGGCGCAGGCGGAGACCCCAGCTCTGCCCAGGCTGCACCCCAACGGGCAGGAGCTGCTCCTCCATGAACAGGGGGGGTCCCTCCCACCCTCAAAAAGGGGCCCTGGAGTATCCCCCAAAGAATTGGGGTGAACCCCAGCCCCTCCGCGCTGACCCCCCGCGGTGCTGTCCCCGCAGCCTGGCCGCGCTACCGCATCGTGGGCACGGCCGACTCGGGCCAGTACAACCTGGAGATCACCGACGCCGAGCTCTCCGATGACGCCGTCTACGAGTGCCAGGCCACCGAGGCCGCGCTACGGTCCCGCCGGGCCAAGCTCACTGTGCTGAGTAAGGAGCCAGCCCCCCCGTGTCGTGTCCCCCATGTCCCCCGTGCCGTCGCGGGCAGCGTGGCCGCTCGCAGGCGCGGGAAAGGCTGGCGCTGCCTGCGCTGCCGCCCTCCCCCTTCCCTCCGGCAGCCTGGATGTGCCATTATCTTTAATGCCTTAATCTATATTCATGCCGTGGCTGAGTTACGGGACCTACGAGTGCAGTAACTTTGATTTCCCCGACTTTTGTGTCTTGTAAAAAAAAAAAAAAAAAAAAATAAGGAAAGAAGATGCTGGAGCCGCAGAGGAAATGTTGCATGAATGGGGTTTTGGGGCGGATTTCTTGCTTTTCTTAATTTTTTTTTTTTCCCCTCTCTCTCCTTCTTCCCCTGGCATTGAAATTCCCATTAGAAAGCTGGGAGATAAAAGGCGCGCGAGCGGGAGATGTGGCTGGGGTACTGAGCAGCGCGGCTCTCCCCACGCCGCAGCCGCTGGAGCGTCTCCCCGCGCCCCCCCAGACAGGGATGGTCCCCGGGGACCCCCAGCCCGAAGAGGCCGTGCTTGGCCTAGGGGGGGCTGCGGGCTGGTGGGAACAGCCCTGCCCCAGGGTCTTTGGGGTGGCACTGCCAAAGCTGGGGGGGGACTCCATCCCCGGGCAAGCTCAGTGGGGTCCCTCTGCGTCCCCTGCCCAGCGTGGGGCTCAGCTGGGGGTTCCCCAGGAACGGGGGTCCCTGGGAAGGGGGGTCCCCAGACATGAGGGTCCCCAAACAAGGAGGTCCCCAGGCAGGGGGGGTCCCTGGGCATGGGGGTCCCTGGGCAGGGAGTTCCTCAGGCAGGGGGGCCCCTAAACAAAGAGGTCCCTGGAGGGTCCCCAGACAAAGAGGTCCCTGGACATGGGGGTTCCCTGGGCAGAGGAGGCTCCTGTTGGCATTGGGGTCCCCATATGGGGGGGGGGGGTGGGGGGGGGGTGGGTCCCTCTCTGCCCTTCCTACAGCCACACTCCTCCGCCAGACACCTCCTCCTCATTTCCACCGTCACCGCCAGCTCCCCCAAGGGGGGGTTCGCAAACAGCCGAGGCCGTTCCAGCACATCCATCTCTGCATACGTGGCACCAACCACCACCCCCCCGGCCCTGAGCCCCCCTCTCCGAGCCCCCACGTCGGGGACCCCCAGCCCAGCCTCCTGCCCTGGCCTCTGCCGGCACGCGGTTTCCTTCCCGACGCCAAACGGTGCCTTTATCTCTCCCCGAGAGCCCAGCCCTAATAAATCAGTAACGGGGCTTTAGCTCCTGATCAAAAAGAGGATTAATACCCAGGCGGCACCGGCCCCGTTGAGGATCCGCTGTCGGGGAGGAGTTCTGCCCCCGCTGCCCTCCATCACCCTCCCGTTGTCGGAGCACGATCAATTTTTCAGCATCACGTCGGCTGGAGCGGGGTCTGTGCCCGGGGCTGTGGGAAGGAGCCCCGGCTCCAGGCAGCCGGCACCCACCCGGTGTCCCCTCTCCCCTCTGCAGTCCCCCCCGAGGACCCCACCATCGACGGAGCCCCCGAGATCCTGCTGCGTGCGGGGACGCCGTACAACCTGACCTGCCGGGCACGCAGCGCCAAGCCGGCGGCCACCATCGTCTGGTACCGGGATGGGCTCCAGCAGGATGGAGCCATCACCAGCACGGTATGGGGACACACTGGGACCCTGCGTCCATCCCCTCCGCCCCACGCCGTGCCTCGGTGTCCCCAGCGTGGTGCTGGGAGCCAACGGGGACTGTCCCCTCTCCCTGGCAGGAGGTGTTGGCCGACGGCAAGCGGGAGACAACCACCAGCCAACTCGCCATCAACCCAACCGACCTGGACATTGGGCGGGTGTTCTCCTGCCGCAGCACCAACGACGCCATCCCAGCGGGCAAGGAGACCTTCGTCAAACTCAACGTTCACCGTGAGTAGCTGCCGGGGGGCGGAGGGGACGATCCCTGCGTGTGGGCGGCACCGGGGTGTAGTGGGGGCTCTCGGGGTTGGTGAGTTCTCGGGGTTCCTGGGCATCACGGGGTGGCCGGGGGATCCTGGCCCCATGGTTGGAGTGGGTCCCTGCAGTGGTGCTGTGCCCACAGCAGGGGGGATTTGCCCAGTCCCAGCTGGGGATTCGCCCAGTCCCAGCTGCGGATTCGCCCAGTCCCAGCTGGCCGGTGCCAGGCTGGAGGCCAGACTGGGACTTCGTGGTGAACACCGACCTCCAGTGGCTGCTGCGGGAAGGCTCTGCCCTGCCGGGGCCGGCAGCACCCACCATGGGCAGGGACGCTGGGTGCCCATGGCGAGCACCCGCACCCACAAGGGATGCTGGGGACCCAGACCGGGAAGAGCTGCTGGGTGCTCAAGGCGAGCACGCGTGCTACGCAGGGATGGTGGGCACCCACGGCAAGCACCCACACCGGGCAGGGATGTGGGGCACCCGTGGCGAGCACCCACACCAAGCAGGGATGGTGGGTGCCCATGGCGAGCACCCACACCGAGAAGGGATGCTGGGCACCCACGGCAAGCACCCACACCAGGCAGGGATGTGGGGAACCCATGGCGAGCGCCCGCACCGAGAAGGGATGTGGGGCACTCACATCGGGCAGGGAATGCTGGGTGCCTACAGCAAGCACCCACACTGAGAAGGGATGCTGGGCACCCATGGTGAGCACCCACACCGAGAAGGGATGCTGGGTGCCCACAAGGAGCACCTACACCGGGCAGGGATGCTGGGTGCCCATAGCAAGCACCCACACTGAGAAGGGATGCTGGGCACCCATGGTGAGCACCCACACTGAGAAGGGATGCTGGGTGCCCACAGCAGGCACCCAGGATGGGCAGGAATGCTGGATGCCCACACTGGGAAGGGATGGAGGGCACCCATGGTGAGCACCCACCCCAGGCAGGGATACTGGGTGCCCACAGCGAGTATCAGAGCACTGCGGGCCATGCCCTGGGTGGCGGTGCGGGGAGGGGGCGACGCAGGCAGCCCCGGCAGCGCTGGGCAGGGGGACTGTCCCTTCGTCCCCTCTCCCTCCGCCACGCTGACCCTGCGCCAGCGCCCGTGACGGCTCCGTCCACCCTCCCGCAGATCCCCCGACCGTCACCCTGTCCATCCAGCCCCAGACGGTGCAGGAGGGCGAGAGGGTCGTGTTCACCTGCATGGCGACCGCCAACCCCGAGATCAAAGGCTACAGGTGAGGGTCCCCCAGGAGGTCCCTGCCCAGCCTCCTGGCTTGGCTTTAGCATCACATGGGGACGGGGCGGGGCCAAACGGGGCCATGAGGGTCCCGCGCACCCCCTGAAGGCACCCGCCTCGGGTCTCTGCCCCCCGCCAGGTGGGCCAAGGGGGGGGTGATCATCGAGGATGCCAAGGAGAACAAGTACGACACGCAGGTGGATTACACCTTCTTCACGGAGCCCGTCTCCTGCGAGGTGCACAATGACATCGGCAGCACCAACGTCAGCACGCTGGTGGACGTGCACTGTGAGTGGGGCGGTCCCCCCCCCCCGAGCCCCCACGGGGTGCTACTTCCCCCCCGCGGCTCCGCTCCTCACCCTCTCCCCCATCTCTCTCCAGTTGCCCCTCGCATCGTGGTGGACCCCAAACCCACCGTCACGGACATCGGCTCCGACGTGACGCTGACGTGCGTGTGGTCCGGCAACCCGCCGCTGACCCTCACCTGGACCAAAAAGGAGTCCAACATGGTAGGGTCCGGTGGCCAAGCTTTGGGTGGGGGGGGGCCAGGGAGGTGTCCGGTGCCCCCTCCCTGATGCTACCACGGCGCTTGCACCCAGGTCCTAAGCAACAGCAACCAGCTGTACCTGAAGTCCGTCACGCAAGCGGACGCGGGGCAGTACGTCTGCAAAGCCATCGTCCCCCGCATCGGCGTGGGCGAGCGCGAGGTCACCCTCTTCGTCAACGGTGAGTGACGTCCCCCCAGGCCCCCCCCCCCCGTCCCACACCCCCATCCGGGACGCGGATGGGCGGATGCAGTTGTGATGCCCGTGACAACTGTGTGTCCCCCACAAGCCGGGGTTTCGGTCAAGCCCCCTCCCTTGCCTCCCACAGGCCCCCCCATCATCTCGAGCGAGGCCGTGCAGTACGCGGTGCGTGGGGACCGCGGCAAGGTGGAGTGTTTCATCGGCAGCACGCCGCCCCCGGACCGCATCGTGAGTGTCACCGCGGGGGGCCGGGGGGGGGACAGGGGAGTTCTGGGGACAATGCTGAGCTGCGGGTGCTGACGCAGCCCCTTCTCCCCCCCTCCCCGGCGGGGCCAGGCGTGGGCCTGGAAGGAGAACATTTTGGAGGCAGGGACGCTGGAGCGGTACACGGTGGAGCGGACTAACACGGGCAGCGGGGTCCTCTCCACCCTCACCATCAACAACGTCATGGATGCTGACTTCCAGACCCGCTACAACTGCACGGCCTGGAACAGCTTCGGGCCGGGGACCGCCATCATCCAGCTGGAGGAGAAAGGTAGCGCCGGCACGGCAGCCACCTGGCACACCGAGGGGGCTGGCTAGGTCTCGGGTGTTGTGGGCAACGGGGCTTTGGCGAGGGCAAGCGCCCTCCTGCTGCGGCCACCTCCTGGCAGTTCCCCTGTCCCCTGTCCCCAGCTAACGTCTCCCCGTCTCCTGTAGAGGTCTTGCCCGTGGGCATCATCGCCGGTGCCACCATCGGGGCCAGCATCCTCGTCATCAGCTTCCTCGTGGCGCTCGCCTGCTTCCTCTACCGGCGCCGGAAAGGAAGTGAGTGGGGGACAAGGGGGGGGGTCTGCGGACACAGCAGAGGGGACCGTGGGTGCCACCCATGGCAGAGATGCCACCCATGGGGTGGGAGCGGGAGGGTGATGCCGGCGGCTGCCTCCATCCGTCCCCAGTCCCCTCCATCCCCGGTCCCGCGTGTCCCCAGGTCGCAAGGACGTCACCCTGCGCAAGCTGGACATCAAGGTGGAGACGGTCAACAGGGAGCCCCTGACGCTGCACGCAGACCGCGAGGAGGACACGGCCAGCGTCTCCACGGCCACCCGCGTCATGAAGGCCATCTACTCGGTAAGGGACACCCCATGGCACGGGGTCACCTGTCAGCATCCTTCCCCGCCCCACGCTGGGACGGATGGGACCAGGAAGGAACTAGACCGTCTCTCCCCCGCTCTCCCGCAGTCGTTCAAGGACGACGTGGACTTGAAGCAGGACCTTCGCTGTGACACCATCGACCCCCGCGAGGAGTACGAGCTCAAGGTCCGGTGACAGTGCCAGGGCGTGGGGGGGTGTAGAAGAAGGGCAGGTCCCAGTTTTGTCCCGCGCCGGGTGGCTGCGGGATGCTCGGCGCAGGGGAAAGGGCTGGGACGCATGTGCCCTCTCAGCTCATCCCCCCCTTCTCCTCACAGGACCCCACCAACGGCTACTACAATGTCCGCGCCCACGAGGACCGTCCATCCTCCCGCACCGTCCTCTACGCCGACTACCGCAACCCCGGCCCGGCGCGGTACGACACCCGCCCGCCCTCCCGCCTCTCCCACTCCAGCGGTTACGCTCAGCTCAACACCTACAGCCGCGGCCCCGCGTCCGACTACAATCCCGAAACGGCGCCGGGTCCCGGCCCCCCTCCCGGCACGGCGGGGGGCGAGACGGCGAGTCAACTCTCCTACGAGAACTACGGGGGTCACGCCGCCTTCCCGGCGGGCGCCGGTTATGCCACCTATCGCCTGGGGTACGGTCAGCCCCCCAGCTTGGAGAGGGCACCCTACGACGCCTACGACCCCATGGGCAAGTACGCCAGTGCCACCCGCTTCTCCTACACCTCCCAGCACTCGGACTACGGGCAGCGCTTCCAGCAGCGGATGCAGACGCACGTCTAAGGGAGGGGGGGGGAGCAAGGCAGCGCCGAAACTGGGGGTGGGGGGGCGGCACAGGCAGCGGGGGTCCCCAGGTACCTCACGACTGTCCCCTGATATTCAGGGGCTCATCCTGACCCTCCTGCCCCGCTTCTCCTCCGGCGGCTGGACTCCGTGTGCCGTGCCACCCCCGCCGCCTCCCGGGGGTTTGACGGCAGCGGGGACGTGCCCCGAGTCTCTTCGAGCTTCCACTCTTCAGTTCATTCTTTTCGGTACCTTCCCGCAGCAGGGAGAGGGTTGGGGGGGCATCTTTCCCCCTCACCCCATCCCCCACCCCGTGTCCCCCCCCCCCCCCACCCAATCCCACCCAGCCCCAGTGGGTGCGTGCGGGTCCGCACGGCTGTCGGGGCCGGCTCTGCAGCCTCCGGATCCTCCCCACAAGCACCGGGGGGCCGGATCCTTCCCCGATGGGTCCCCAGCACCCCTGAGCAGCACCCAGGAGCAAGGGGCCGTACATGAGCTGCCGCCAGAACCCCCCCCATGCCGTCCAGCCCCCCCATGCAGGGGCGCAGGGGGGTGCCATACGTGTGTATATACGTATATGCAATGCCCGGGTTCTGGTTTTGCCCAAAAACGCCCCTTCCCAGCCCATTCCCGTGCCCTGTGCCTTGATTTTGGGGACAGCTCCCCCCCCTCCCCATCCATCCCGCTTCCCAACAGCCCCCACGCCAACCCTCGGAGCAGGGGGTGCCCCAGGGGATGGGGACTGGCGAGTTCACAGCAGCAATCCCCCCCCCAGCAGCCCTGTGTCCCCCCCCATACGCACACTGGTACCTACGGGACGGGCTCCCACCCTGCCCTTGTCAGCGGGACCCCAAGCAACACCCGGTGGAACCGTCTCCATCCCACCGCCGGCGTTGGCGATGGGGGGGCTACCTCTTATGAATGTACAGAAAGGTGTAAATAAGGGGGTGTCGGCACCCCCCCAGCCACCAGCGAGCGTTACCATCCCCTCCCCAGCACGCTCCCACCCCGGCACCCCAAGGTTTGGCGAATGTTTTGAGCCGCGGCAAACCAAACCAGCTGGGAAGCGGGAGCTTGGCCAGTTCCCCCAGTTCCAGGGACTGGGAGGCACTGGGCAGCCGGGGCAATGGGGACCCCCCCGTTTTGCTGCCTGCGGCGATGATGCTCTCCCAGCCACAGAGCTGGGGGGGACGGGGGTCTTGTGGGGGTGAGTTTGGGAGGGAAGGTTTTGGCTTCCCAGTCACATTACTGCCCGAAGCTGTCCCCAAAGTCCCCCAGGATTAGGTACGAAACACACCCCCCCCGTGCCACGCGCGGCCACCCCATGGGGTGTCCCCCGGGGAGGGGGGCGACAGGCTTTGTCCCCATCCCACCGAGCACCCCGCTCCCAGCCGCCGATGGAGCCGGCCCCCGTGGGGCTGGAGCTGGCCCCATGGCGAGCAGGTACGATACGGGGGGGTGCTGACAGAGCCATGGAGCCAACGCAGCCCCAGCGGCACGGCCGGGGGGGTCCCCTGCCCCTCGCTTTTCCCCCACTCAACCCACCACCCCCCCCTAAAGGTACTGTCAGGACGGGCCAAACCCTGGAAGGTGCTGAGCCCGTGCCCAGCCTGAGCCTCCGACTGCAGGACTGCGTGCCATTTCTTGCAATGGTGCCTGATTTAACCCCCACCCCCTTCCTCCTCACACCCGAATCCCCCCCACCCCCCAGGGACAGCCCTGTTTTGGGGGTGGGGGGCTCCCGCCCCAGGTGCTGCACCCCCACGTCGATAGCAATAGCCACCGCGGGCCGTGTCCCTCCGCAGCCACCCCCGGGGGCCCTGAATCAAAGCCGAAGCTTTAAATTAACCCCCCCCCAGGGGATGGGGGGGGGGAACGGGGCCCCCCCCAGGCCACGGGCGAGCCCCCCGGCAGTGGGCAAGTGGGTCCCCTCCTTAGCACAGGCTGTTTTAGACCCCCCTAGAGACACGTATCTGTGATCCCCCACCCTGCCCCAACCTCCCATTTTTTTATTTTCCATTTTCCTTTTTTTTTTAAATATTATGTACTATATTTTTAGTCTTAAACACGATATATTATATATATTTAATTTTTTTATATATATATATATAAATATAAATGTTAAAAAAAAAAAAAAGGGGCTGCAGGTCACCTTTGTTCTGCGGGAGCATCGTGACGGGGTGGGGAAGGGGCCGGGGGGACGACGACAGAGCGGGGGCCGCAAGGTCTGGGGGGGACCCAGCGGTGCACGGCCAGCAGGGTTGGGGACAGGGGTGCTACAGGGACAAGCTCCTTCCCCGTGCCCAGCACAGGGCAATACTTGGACCTTGGGTGCCAGTTGCGCCGGGCTCCGCCGACCTGTTTCACCGGAGCTTTTAGCTGGAGCTGATGCCAGGAGGGGCAGGGGAGGTCTGCCAGCCCCTCCGCACCCAGCCTGCCTTTATTTTATATATATATATGTTTGTGTTTTTGTTTTTTTTTTTCCAGAAACCCCTGCAAACAGGCTCGCTTAACGATTTTGTTTCCCTACAAATGTAGCCTATTACTTGGTGTGTTTCCACGCCTGGTTTATTATGCATGAACCAAGCAATTTGCCTGCTGCTCCCGGGACCCATCTTTAAAACAAAAAAGGTGCTTTGTCATTCTTAATGGCTTTTGCTGGAGCGAGGAGCAGGCGGATGGAAGCACGGATAGACGGATGGATGGACACGGAGGGAGAGAAATTAAGTTTCTTCTCCGTCCATAACCCCTCTAACTCCAACACCACCGTGCGAACCAAGCCAGGCAGCTTCAAAGAGACGGGCTCAGCCCCGAAATCCAAGCCCCAGAGGTGTCTCTACCTCGCTGAAGAGGCAGCCTCCTTTCCCCAGGAAACAAATCTCCCCTCCTCGCCATCCGGCTAATTTATTCCCGAGCTGTATTCTAATTTATTCCCCAGGACGGCGGCAGGCTCACCGCCTCCTCACAGCGGCACAGAAATCTCTCGCCTTGTTCTTCCTCCCGCTTCCCTCGCGAGGCTGCAGCCTTCGGGGGAGCAGGGGGGAGGAATTCGGGGTGGACTGCGGGATTTTATTTCTATTCCATCCCTGCAGGCCCGTTCTCCCCTCGATGTGACGGAGAGGAGGGCGGCAGGCAGGAGGCAAGCGTCTCTGCCAAAGTTTGCGGTGGTGGGTGAAACCCCTGCTCTCATCCCCACGTTTGTGGGGGAAGAAAAACTTCCCCGTGGACCAACACATACTCACCCTCAGGTCGCAGGATTTTCTCCAAAGTCCATCCCGTGCCAGCAAAACTGCCAACCCGCAGCCTGGAGCTTGTTTACTGGGGGGGTACAGACAGACGCGATTTCACTCCGAGTCACCCTGACAGCTGCAGCAGGTTAAAAAAGAAGGAAAAAATAATTAAATAAAGATTCCCTCAAGAAAACCCTAATTTGTCTCTCAGAGCCCAGCACCCGATAATAACACGCTGTAACCAAAGAGAGATATGATTCCCGTCCCTTCCCTCACCGCCGGCTGTCACGCTGGAATTTAATCTTTCAGCCCTCTGTTACCCAGGCTGGTGATAAAATATAATTTGATTTTGCTCCTAATAAATCACGAGCTCTTGGAAGGAAAAAAAGACAGAGGGAGGGTTCAGGTTCCCTGAATTTGTCTGCACGGCAGAAGGATGGAAAAGTGGGTTAACCCAGCACCCCAGCACCGTGCTCGGCATCAGCAGCCGCCCCCAGTGCTGGCAGACGCAGGAAGCAGCGAGGCAAAGCAGCAGTTACAGGCAGGAGCTGCCGACAGGCCTCAGTTTCCCCACGTTCCCAGGGCTCCCGCAGGGCCGCAGCGGGAACAAACCACGAGGGCAGTGACTGTGGGACAGTCTGACACAGCAACCGCCCCTCCAGCTGCAGCCCGGCAGGGCCTACCCTGGGTAGGGCGGCTGCTTTGAGTGGAGAGAGGGACCAAGGGGGTGAGATTCCCCCCTCAGCCCCAGGCCTCAGTCCTCAAAGGGCTCAGAAGCCGGCCTAAGCGCCAGGCCTCGGCTCTCACAGGTCTCAGTGCCAGTCCTGGGCCTCAAAGGGCTCAGGAGCCAGCCTCAGCATCAGACCTCGGCCCTCACAGACCCCAGCACCAGGCCTCTGCCCTCACAGGCCTCGGGAGCCAGGCTCCGCACCAGGCCTTGGTCTTCACAGACCTCGGGAGCCAGGCTCTGCACCAGGCCTCGGTCTTCACAGGCCTCGGGAGCCAGGCTCCGCACCAGGCCTCTGCCCTCACAGGCCTCGGGAGCCAGGCTCCGCACCAGGCCTTGGTCTTCACAGACCTCGGGAGCCAGGCTCTGCACCAGGCCTTGGTCTTCACAGGCCTCGGGAGCCAGGCTCTGCACCAGGCCTCTGCCCTCACAGGCCTCGGGAGCCAGGCTCCGCACCAGGCCTTGGTCTTCACAGGCCTCGCGACCAGGCTCAGCATTGGGCCTCTGCCCTCACAGCCCTCAGCTACAGGCCTGGGCCCTCACACGCTTCAACGCTCACAGAGCTCTGCCTCGCCCCTTCAGGGCAACCGCCCTGTCTCACCTGAGAGGGGAGGGGAGGAGAGGGGAGGGGAGGGGAGGGGAGGGGAGGGGAGGGGAGGGGAGGGGAGGGGAGGGGAGGGGAGGGGAGGGGAGGGGAGGGGAGGGGGCTCGCCGCACAGCACACACCCTCCCTCCCACACCCGGCCCGCCCGGGCACTGCGAGCCCCTCCCCGCCGCGGGGCCATTTATAATCTCGGCAAATCCCGCGAGACTTGGGGGGTGGCACCGCAGTCGTGTGAGAACGAGGCGCGGGGCGGGGCTTCCGCCACCGCTGCGCCCACTGTACGTCATCACTGGGCGCTCGCTTCGCCCTCTTCCGACGTCATCACTGCGCGCCCGGGCCCAGGGGGGTGTGGGGTCGCCGGCGGGGGGGAACCGAGAGGGCCCCGGGAAGGGCCGGGGGGAGCTCGGCGGCGGGGGGGGGGGGGGGGCGATGGTCTCGGTAGGGCCTGAAGGGAACGGGACTGGGGGGGGTGAGAGGGCTGGAGGGTCCAGGGGGAATGGGGGGGGTTGGGCCTGGGCCCCTTCGTGGAGCAGATCATGGAGCCGTGGAATGGTTCGGGTGGGAAGGGACCTTAAGGACCATCCCGTCCCCCCTGCCCTGGGCAGGGACACCCCCCACCAGCCCAGGTGGCTCCAAGCCCCGTCCAACCTGGCCTTGAACCCCTCCAGGGATGGGGCAGCCACAGCTTCTCTGGGCAACCTGGGCCAGGGGCTCACCCCCCTCACAGCCAAGAATTTCTTCCCAATATCCAATCTAAATCTCCCCTCCTTCAGTGTGAAACCCTTCCCCCTCGTCCCATGGCTCCCCTCCCTGCTCCAGAGTCCCTCCCCAGCTTTCCTGGAGCCCCTTGAGGGCCTGGAAGGGGCTCCAATGTCTCCCCGGAGCCTTCTCTTCTCCAGGCTGACCAGCCCGGCTGGAGCTCTGTGGGTGCGGTGCTCAGGGCCACGCTTTAGTGGTGGCCTTTGTAGCATCATGGAACGGTCGGGGTTGGGAGAGACCTTTCAGATCATCGAGTCCAACCCTTAACCCAGCCCTGCCCAAACCCCCACTGCCCCACGGCCCTCAGCACCGCGTCTGCCCGGCTTTTAAATCCCTCCAGGGATGGTGACACCCCGCCCTCCCATGGGCAGCCCATTCCGATGGTTGACAACCCTTTCAGCAAAGAAATATTTCCTAAAAATCGATCCTAAACCTCCCCGGCACATGGGTTAACCGTTGGATTTGATCTTAAAGCTCTTTTCCAAACAATTCTATGATTTTAGGGCTGGAGGGGTCAGGGCTGGCATCTGACCCCGAGCTCAGGGGCTCTGGAGGGGCCAGGGCTGGGGGGACCCAAGGCTGGGGGACACTGGGGACCCTGGTGGGGGTCTGCCACCCCCATAACCCTGTTCTCCTCCCTGGCTGGGGGGCGGCGGCCAGAGCTGGGTCCCTCCGTCGGCAGCCTCACCCACACGCAGGTCCCTGGGGGGACTGAACGCCGACACGCTGTCCCCGAGCAGCACGGGGGGTTCATCCCGGAGCGGTGCCCGGAGGACACGGCCGAGCCCGGAGCGGGGGCAGGAGGGGACGGGATGGGTTTGCCGAGCGCTTCAGGGCTCTCCCGGGGAAGACGCCGCTCGCAAAGTGCTAAATAGTGTTACTGCCGGCCCGGCCCCGGGAGGGAGCGCGCCGTAAGAGTGAAATCTCTATCCCAGACTGTCGGTGATGAATAATAAAACGCTGCGTTTCTTTTCTCAGCCCCCTCCGGCGGCCGTTTCTGGAGCGCTGGCCTAGTTCGCAGCACGGCGCTTTGGCGGGGGCTGGGGGGGGGACACACACCGGGTGCCAGCGGGAGCCGCTCGCGGCAGCCTGGCGTGCTTCGGCCACGGCGAAGGGGCTTCGCTCTCCCGAGTTCGGCTGCCCCTGCCCCTCGCAGCGCGGCAAAACCGGGACCCAGCCCCAGCGCTGGCAGGTTCCGCTCCGGCCGTGGCTGCGGGGGGCACGGGCACCCCCCCGTTTATGTTACCTCCTGGTTTTAAATGGGTGGGTTTTGGTCACCAGCGTGTGCTGGAGGGAAAGGGGGGCTGGCATCGGCTTGCCACGGGGGTCAGTGCCCCCCCCAGCGCTGGCCTGGCCCTTCGTCTCGTGCGATGGCAGCGCTGGGGGTGAGCCCCAGGCGTGGGGGGTGAGATGCCACCCACGGCACCCACCAGATCCCCGCAAAAATACCCTGTTTTCTGTCTGCGGCGGGTGACAAGCAGCCGGGACTGTCAGGGAGTCCTTTCCTGAGGCCACACTTCCCTCTGCTGGAAGGCCACGCGGGCGCATCCTTCTCCAGCCAGGAGATCTCTGGAGTTACTGGGAGCAGAGAAACCCCCCCCCAGCCTCGGGTTGTCACCTGCAGGGAGAGAAACCGGGTGGGGAAAACACGCAGCGGTGCCTCGGCCACCCGTTCTCGGGAGCTGAAGCGAGGGGCGCAGCCTGGCGGGGCATCGCTCCTGCTCCTCGCCCCCCTCCGCCAAGCCGAGCCAAGGGGCAACTTGGCCGGCGACTCATTGTGCCCTCCGTGTCACCCTGAGCTGGCTGCCGCGGGGCCAGCAGCGCAGGAGGTGAAGGAAGGGCTTTGCCGAGGTGTGAAATCGCGGCCGGGGGGCGGGAAGTGGTGTCGGTGCGATATTGCAAACGCGGACACCCCCCCCCGCCTCTCCCCGCTTTGTGCTTTCGTTTGCTGCTGGGCGAGAAGGCAGCGGAGGGTCGAGGATGGGCCGGTGCCGCGGCGGCCTTTTCGGGGTTGCCTTGCTGGCCACGACCATCGGCTTTGCAGGTGGGTGGAGGGCGAGGGAGGGGGTGTCTGCAAAACAGACGGGGAGGGAGGGCTGGGGTCAGCCAGAGCATCCCACCATGCCAGCCAGACCCCCCCCGGCGGGGGCGTTTTGGGGTCCCCCATCTTTCTGTGTCTTTAGCCCCGGGGGGAAGGAAGGGGGAAAACGGGCTCCTGGCACCTGCCTTCGCTTTTTTTCTGCACCCTGTTTTTCCTGATGCACCCATTTTTTTCTGATGCTTAAATTACCCCAAGCCCGGGCGCAGCCCCGGCAGGTGAACGGCGTCCTGGGGGGGTCCGTGTTGCTCTCCCCGCTTCTGCCCCGCAACAAGACGGTGAAGGAGATCGAGTGGAGCTTTTCAGCCGGCGCCGGTGCCACCATTCAAGTGGCAGAGTTCGGCCCCGGTGGCTTCAAGCGCCCCGACCCCAAGGACCGGTTCAAGGAGCGGCTGGAGATGTTCAACGCGACGGCGCTGAAGATCAGGGCCCTGGAGAGGGGCGACAGCGGGGTCTACGGGGCTCGGATTAAACTGCACCCGGCGCTGGTGGAGGATCAGTCCTTCAACCTCTCCGTCTACGGTGAGCGGCTGCAAAGCAGGGAGGGATGGAGACCATAGGAATTATTTATTTTCAGGACGTGGCCCCTCCGTTGGCGCAGCTGGGATGTTCCCAGCCCTGGGGACTGATTCGCCCCTCTGTCCCCCGCCCTCCGCGTCTGCGAAGTGACGATTTGCTGTCACCTCGAGCTGAGTTCTCAGCAAGGCGTGTGGTTTTCCTGGCCACGAACAAGCGCGGTGCCTGCCCTCCTGCCTGCCCGGGGCTCAGCGTCGGCCGCTGACCAGGGCCCTGCTCTCCCCCCGCACAGCAGGTAGCCACTCGCTGCTCCTCGCTTGCCAAACGGTGGCTGCCGAGCCCAGGCCGGTGAGCACGTTGGCAGCTCCAGCTCTGAGCTCCCCATGCCATTTCCCGACCTCCCGGCTCTGGCACGCTGCGGCCATGCCGGGCTTGAGCTAATCGGCTCTGGCAGCCGGCCACGGCAACGGGGCGTGTGGCCGGTCCCCGCGGCCATGCTGCTTCTTGAGCTGCATCCTGGCTGCTCCCAGCCTTTCGGTTGCCCCCGCGACGGGAGGGCAGGGGGGAGGATCCGCTTTTACCCGTGTGTGTAATCCCTTCCCGTCACAGAGCCGCTGCCGGAGCCCGGAATCCGGAGCTGGCTGCTTTCGAAGAGCCCCGCGTGGTGCCACCTCCTGCTGGAGTGCCACCTACCCAGCAGGACGGGGGGCACCGTTGCCTGGATGAGAGGCTGGGGGGAGCCGGGGGGTGTCAGGGTGCGTGCCCTCTGCGGCGGGGTGCTCCAGGTTGGGGTGCAGCCCGGCTCCCCCAACACCACCCTCACCTGCAGGGCCTGGCGTGCCCTGGAGGAGCGGAGACGATCCATCCACCTGGCCAGCGTCTGCTGGAACGGAGGTGAGAGCGGCGTGGAGGGGTCGGAGGGGAGGGCGAGGGGCTTTTGGGGGGTCTCCTGGTATCTCCAGGTACCCCCGAGCTCCCTCCTGCCCCCCAAAAGGGCTGTTTTGGCAGCCGGGCATCCCCTCACTGCTGTCCTTTCCCCCGCGCAGGGGATGGCGTCAGGCCCGGCCGCTGGACCGTGGTGGCTGCAGGGATGCTGCTGGCAGCCTACGCCGCCAGGCTGGAGTTTCCCAAAGTCCCTCCGTGGCACCGTCCCCAATGAAGAAGGATGCGGTGACAGCTCAGACCTCCATGCCCGCCTTCGCTGACGCTCTCTGCTTCACTCTGGCGCTGCCCGGCCTCTCCCTGTGCCGTGGGGACATCCCTGTCTGTCACATGCCAAGAACTTCTCCCAGCTGCAGGGAGCAGCTCCGGCAGCAGCGCGTGCCAACGGGAATGGCGACCTCAGGACCGATCCCGTGTCCTTCTCCTGGGTCCCACCCCAACATCCCGGCAGAGGATGGAGCCGGCGGCATTTTCCGGCGCAATGGTGGGGGAGTGATGGACCCAAAGGTTCCCAAAGTTCGGTGTTTCCCAATGTCTTGAGCCGGCACCCCACGCCTTCGGGCAAGCCCCGGCGAGGTGCTGCCATCTCCCCGTCCCGCAGGGACCACGGGGGATGTCTGACGTGGTGACGCTTCACCTCGCCGGGGACATCCCCGCCTGCAAAACCCCTCAGCGCCGGCTCGTGGGCAGGAGGGTTCGGCAGAAGGAAACCCCCGCCTCGCGCAAGGGCTGGTGTCACCCCCGGCCAGCGCCTGCCGCAGAGCCCCGTCGCCGGATGGATGGTCTTCGTGCCACCCAGCCACGTTGTTCCTCAGCTCTCAGACCAGCCAGTTTTCCCCGTTTCAACTCAGCAACTTTCATTTCCCCTCTGCCTTCCAGAGGTGTGGGAGGAACTGGCAGAGCGGGCGGCGCGTCCAGCCCCTGCTCGGCTGCCCGCTCCGCTCGGGGAGACCCCGGCGGGCAATTTTGGGGCGTTCACTTGTCACAAACATCCCGTGTCCCTTCCCCAGGCCGCCCTCAGTTTCCCCAGCACTTTGAGGATCCTCGTTTGAATGCGCCCCGTGAGAAGGGCTGGAGTGAATTGTCCCCGGGGTGCAGGTTACTCATTTCGCTCAGAGGCAGGGGGCGGCCAACGCTGTCACCCCCGCTCCGTCCCGCTGCAGGGAGAGCAGCCCCGCTGCGGGGGCTGCTTCCCCCCTCCCTGTTTTCCACTTCGACATGCTGGAGCTTTTAAATAAAAAATAAGCTTTCTGCGCCGCTAATGGAAAGCGCTTCCTTCCAGCCACAGCCCCCGCAGCAGCTCAGGGCTCCTAAATCTTGGCTGGGAGGGCTCGCGGGGGGGAGCAGGGGGGCAGTTTTCTGCAGCCCCCCAAAGGGGGAGAGGTGGGGGGGGAGCCCGTGGGGATGGTTTGGCAGGTCCACGGTTGCGTTGGCATCACCGCCACACCCTTGCCAGGGCATCCCATTCCGCAGGTGCATCCCCCGTGATTCAGCCAAGACCTCGCAGCCCCACGGGACATCCCTTCCCCTGCTGCTTTCGGCACCCAAGGGTGCTTGGGCACCCTCATACCCCCCTCCCCGGGAGCGGAGCTGGGGGTGCTCCCCCGACCCGGCTCTGGGATGCTCCTGCTGCCTGGCTTTTCCCAGTTAAGGGCTCTGGACATTGGGAAACCCCTGTTTCAACGAGCCCCCAGGTCCAGCGGGGCACCCAGCACGGGCATCGCCGCCGTTAATCCGGGCACTGACGCGGGACGCGCGGGGTCGGGGGCCACCCGTCAGCCCCCACCGCGCTCCCTCCACATCCCCGCCGGCGTGGGTCCTGCACGCTTCCCTAATCATTTCTGGCGAGCTAATTAATAAGCTCGCTGCGCCCCGCGATGCAGGGCTTCCTACGGGTTGCGGCGAGAGGCGGCTTTGCTCCTCCCCGTCTCTCCTGCCGCTGACTCTGCCCACTGAGCCGCACGAAGAGCCGAGGAGGAGAAATGGAGGGGGAATTGGCCAGGAGAAAAGCCCGGCTGCCCTCGCTGCTGCTGGCGCTGCTGGGCCTTGGGCCAGGTGAGTGCGTGGGTGGCCGCCACCCAGCCGCCGTCCCGCGGGTGGCAGGGGGCTGGCGGTGGGGTGGGCTGCGGGCAGGGATGCCGACCCCATCCCGCCTTCTCCCTGCCCGCTGGGGGCTCATCCCGACCCGCCCCGATGCCTCCCCCGCCACCACCATCCTCCAGCCCTCCGTGCTCCCCGGATGGTTTTGGGCAACGCTGGTTTCAAGCGGTCCAGCCTTAACGAGAGGTTTCGTAACGAGGCGGTGGCCGAGCAACTGCGGATGCCACCCCCCCCCTTCCACCGGCTCCATCCCCCTGTGAGGGTCCCCTCGCCCCCAACGTGTCGCCCCAAGGAGCCCTTTAACCCCCCGGGGCCGTGGCGGATGCGGCTGCAAAGCGGCTCCTTACGTAAAGCGGGAGCGAGGAATCCCCTTAATTCCCAGCCCGCTAATCCGCACGTTCAATAATTCCCATAAAACCTCCCAATTCCTACGGAAAGCATCTAATAGTACAGGCAGATTAGCCAGGGAGGGGGGACGGGGGGGGGACGGGGTATCTTCCTAACGATTAATTAGCTTCACGAGCACGACAGGCTGTCACCGGGCGGTGATGGCACAAGGTGCCAGCCCTGCCAGCGCTGATGACAAATCTCTGACCCAGCTAGACGGAAAATAGGCTGTTAACGACGCTTCGGAGTTTTCCAGCTGCTTTCTTTGATCAAAATTATTTGATATCAGAGCGGAGCGCGGCGGCGGTGGGGGGGCGGGGGTGGGGCAGTGGTGGGAAAGAGCAAAACCTGGGCTAAAATCAGCCCCAGAGACCCCCCCAGTCGGGTGAATCCAGGTGCCGAATACGAGAGGATGCATCGGGCATCGACGCCTTTACCCCCTTCCTCACCCACCGGATCCTGCCGGGGGATGGGGGGGGTGTCAAGGCGGTGGGTTCCCCAAATCCTGGGGTAAACAGGATGAGCCGGGAGGATGCCGGGGGCGGGTAGGGGGGGTGAGGCGACGGCCAGGCTCGGCAGAGGCCTGGCACCGGCCGCCTTTTCCCAGCCGTCATTTCCTCCGGCCGCTCATACAATAGCGCGGGGGCGGCCGGTGGGGACCCCCACACACACACACGCTTCCCCCGGAGAGCCGCGGATGTGCCAGGGGAGGGTGGAAAATGCCGGGAGGGGTGCAGGGAGGATGCCCGTGTCGCTGCCCGTGCTGCTGCCTCTTCTCCTGCCTCCTCTCCTGCCTGCGGGGTGCCCTGGGCCAGCAGCCCCTGGTTTCACTGCAGTGGGCATTGTCCCGCCAGGGAGGGACAGCCCATGGATGGCGGGACAGAGGGACAGAGGGACAGAGGGACAGCACACGTGCACCTCCAGCCTTCCCACGGCCGACGCATCTGCCCAAGCTCCTCCATAAGAATCCCGATGAGCTTCCCCCAGGCATCCCCCCCCCCCAGCTCCTTTCTCCTGCTCAGGGTGGTGGCTGTCCCCTACTGTCCCCCTTGGCGCCTGGGGACCCCCAGCTTCCCCATCAGCACCCCACTGATCCCCCCCCCCCCGACGTCCCCCACATGGGCTCAGCATCCTCCCTCCGGAGCCATGCAGCGACGGTGCCCGCGGCCGGGGCAGCATCAGGCGGGGCCCCAAAAACTTCACAAATTGCCCCAGAAAAGAGTCTGAAATTTGGTCAGGGTTAAGATTTCGGCCGGAAGAACGGGAATCGCGGCCGGGGATAAGCAGGATCAGAGCAACAAAAGCTCCGGCGACGCGGAGCGCGTCTTACACAGCGAAGCAAAGAGGCAGCTTGTAACGCGGGGCTGCGGGAGGGGTTTATACGAAGTAAACACTGGGATGGCTGCGTTTAATCTGCTTTAATATACTGGCACATCTGCTTCTGCCTCCCGCGGGCCGGGGGGGCGGCGGGGGGGGGCACCCAGGCCATGCGGGACCCCTCACCGTGGCGGGGACCCAGCCGGGACGGGGACAAAGCCGCTCGCCCCGACCTCGCCATCCCCAGGGCTGAGCATCCCGGTTCCCGCGTGGGCCGAGGAGCGGGAGAAGGGGGGGCTGTTCTCCCCACGGCAGAGGGGACGTGGGGGGCCGCGGGGGCCGGCAGAGGAGACAGCTTGTAGGTAGGCGGGAGCTGCCAGGAGCGAGGGAGGTGGTGCCGAGCAGCTCCTGGCATGATTTTGCAGAGAGCTGGTGATGCTGCCGAAAAAAACCCACCCAAGCCGTGGTGGAGGCTCAGGCGAAGGGGCCAAAACTCGCCCGGGATGGAGGCAACAAACTCCATCCCGCCGGGAATCGCTCTGGTCCTGCACCCCCCGGGTGGCTCTGTCCCTCCCGGATGCAGCAGCCCCCCACCACGCAGGGACCCCCCAGCCGTCCCCTTAACCCTTGTCGATCTTTCGTAGGCATCTTGGCCGAGGGGCGGTTTAAGGCGGACAATGAGGTTTTGGAGCTGCTGGCTGGGAATTCCTCCCAGAGCCTCTTGGAACGTTGTACTGGTGAGAGCCCGGCCGCAGCCCCGGGGTCGGCAGCGTTCAGATGGGGCCATTCCATCTGAACCAGTAGATGCTTTATATTTTTCCTGTGGCAACCAGTTTCCAAGCCCGGCATCCTTCCTTCCCTGCCGGAGCAGGAGGTGGCTCCGGCAGGACAGCGGGTCATCCTGGGGGGGACATCCCTGTCCCCAGCCCGGAGAGGGACCGGCCGGCGGAGAGGAGACCAGGCGGCTGCATCAGGGCAGGAAGATGCTGCTTCTTCCCCCCCCTCCCCAAAAAGGGACTCATCCCTGAGGGTCCTTCTGTCCCCAACTTGTCCCTGCTGTCCCTGTCTTGTCCCCGCTGTCCCTGTCTTGTCCCCAGACGCCCGGTGACTTTCGGCTTTGTCCACAGAGCTCCTCTTCGGCCAAGCCCGGGCGCAGCCCCGGCAGGTGAACGGCATCCTGGGGGGGTCCGTGTTGCTCTCCCCGCTTCTGCCCCCCAACAAGACGGTGAAGGAGATTGAGTGGAGCTTTTCAGCCGGCGCCGGTGCCACCATTCAAGTGGCAGAGTTCGGCCCCGGCGGCTTCGAGCGTCCCGACCCCAAGGACCAGTTCAAGGAGCGGCTGGAGATGTTCAACGCGACGGCGCTGAAGATCAGGGCCCTGGAGAGGGGCGACAGCGGGGTCTACGGGGCTCGGATTAAACTGCACCCGGCGCTGGTGGAGGATCAGTCCTTCAACCTCTCCGTCTACGGTGAGCGGCTGCGCGCTGGGGCCAGAAATAGAAAACCCTGAATGTGAGCGCTAACCCCTTTTACAGGTGGGGAAACTGAGGCACGGAGCAATGATGGAGTTTGCCAGGGTAAATTGAAAGCCCTGAGTACAGGCACTAACCCCTTCTACAGGTGGGGAAACTGAGGCACAGAGCAATGATGGAGTTCGCCGGGGTAAATCAAAAGCCCTGAGTACGGGTACTAACCACTTTTACAGGTGGGGAAACTGAGGCAGGGAGCACTGATGGGTTTCCCAGGGTTAGGTGAAACCCCAACCTTTGTGCCCCAGTGCTTGCAGCCCCTCAAGCTCTGTACAAGGCCAAATCCTGTCACCCCAGGGCTCCCTGGGCTGGCCATGCCGTGCCTTGCTGGGGACCAGCGTGACAGTGGGGACGAGTGGGGTGGAGAAAAATCTGCCACCCCATGGTGACCCGTCCCTGCCATGGGTCGCAGAGTCGGTGCCGAGCCCCCGGACCCGCAGCCAGCTCCTGGCCAGCACCCTGGAGTGGTGCAACCTGACGCTGCAGTGCCAGGGCACCGGCAAAGGCGCCGTCAACGTCACCTGGAAGAGGGACAACATCATCCGGGACCTGACCTCCGATCGCCACCAGCTCTCCCCGGACGGCACCACCTTACGGGTGGCCCTGCCACCCACCGCCGCCAACGTCACCTACGCCTGCACCGTCAGCAACCCCGCCGACCAAAAGGTCGTCCTCTTTGACCTGCAAGCCATCTGCCAAAGCGGAGGTGAGACCCTCGCACCCGGGAGGGGGGCTCGGGGGTCCCACACCTCCTGGGGTGGGTGGGCTCAGCCCTTGGTGGGGGGGTTGGCACCCCTCAGTTGCCTCTCTCTGCTCCCCCCCAGGGGGACAGACGTCCTTCTCCAAGTCGGGGTACATCGTCCTGACCCTCATCCTGCTGGCGGTGAGCCTGGGGGGAGCCTTCTGGTGCTGGCGGATGAATAGCGAGAAGGCGGCAGACCCAGGCAAGTGAAGCCCCCGCCCCCGGCATTCCGAGAGCCGGCACGGCTTTGGGGGGGCTGAGGGTGTTCCCCAGCCCCCCGTGATGTCCCGGTCCCCTGCAGCTGCCACCCCCACGGTCCCCGCCGAGGAGAGCCCCTCCGACCCCCAGTACACCGAAATCGTGCGCCGGAGCCCCCCGGAAGGTAATGACCAGGTGAGGCCCCCGGGGGGGGGCTGGGGGCTGCTACCCGGGGAGGGCTGTGCCGGGGGGTCACAGTCCAACTGGGGGCGCAGCCACTCTGGGGGTCCTCAGCCATACCAGGGGGCCCCACCACACCGGGGTCACAGCCGTGTCGGGGGGCTGGGACACATGGGAGTCCTGGCCACACTGGGGGTCCAGCCACGCCAGGGGTCCCGGTAACACTGGGGGTCCCAACCACAGCCCAAACTGGGGGTCCTGGCCACACTGGGGTCACAGCCACACTGAGGTCCCAACAATACTAGGGGTCCTGGCCATGCTGGAGGGTTCAGGCCAAACTGGGGGTCCCAGCCATGCTGGGGTCATGGCATCACGGGGGTCCCAGCCACGTCATGGTCCCAGCCATGCTGGGGGTCCCAGCCACACTGGAGTCATGGCCAGACGGGGGGGTCTCAGCCAAACTGGGGGTCCCAGCAACCCCAGGGGTCCCAGCTACACTGAGGTCATGGCATCACGGGGGTCCCAGCCGCATCAAGGTCCCAGCCACACTGGAGTCACGGCCATACTGGAGAGTCTCAGCCAAACTGGGGGTCCCAGCAACCCCAGGGGTCCCAGCCACAGCGGGGTCCTGGCCCCAGGGGACACCCAGACACCCATGGGTGCACGGCTCTGCTGGGGCAGAGCATCCCGCAGGGGCTCCCCGGGGCCAGTGGGTCCCTCACCATCCCCCCTCCTCGTTCCCCCAAATTCCTGCTGCAGGGCCTGGGTCACCCCGAAAGTAGCCAGGAGCAGAGCTCGCCGCAGAAAGCACCGGTCACCACCGTCTACGAGCAGATCCGCCGGGCGCCAGAGGACACGGCCGAGGAGGTGACATAGACCCTCAGGTGCGGCGGGGGCTGCCCCCAAAAGGGGACCAGGGACAGGGGGCGTCTGCATGTGGGGATCCCCCCCCAGCTGAAGGGTTCCTCTCTCCCCTAGGCACCCGCAGAGCCGGAGCATCGGGATTTTCCGGAAGGGCTGTAAAGTGCGTTGTGTGCCAAATCCGAACCCTCCAGCCCCTGTTTTGGCTCCGGGGATGGGAGGCCCCATCTCGGGGTGACAGCCGGACGGACGCTTCCCCCCCCTCTCCCCCCGACACCTCCAGTTTCTCTCCAACCTCCTTGTCTGATGCCCTCCGAGACTTTCTGGGGAGCGGGATCTCGGACCGAGGCAGAGACCAGCGGCGGCGAAGCTGGGGGATCTTCCGTGGTCCCCGGATGCCCCGGGATGCTCTGGGATGGGGGGGGGATGACACCGGGGTTCACCTCCCGCGTGCCACCACTGCCAGGCTCGGCCAGGGCTGGGGACACTGGGGAGGGCACAGGGACACATTCTGGTGCTGGTTGGGCCGTGCCGCTCTGGCACAGCACTGCGGGTCCAGGATGAGACCCCTGGGGGGACACTGACCCCCCCCATCCTTCCCCAGCCCCCTCCCAGCCTCCAGCTCCTCGCGGGGACCTTCTGTGCGGTCCCACCTGCTTCACCACCGCCACAGAGACACGGGGGGGGGGAGACACCCCAGCATGTCCCCCCCAGCCCCGTCCCATGCGGCTCCATTGGAGGGGACCCAGGTGGCATCTCCGGGGCCAAAGAGGGATGCAGAAGGGACCGTCGCCCGTGCAGATCCACCAAGGAGCACCCCCATTTCCCCCCCATCCCCCACACCGCCGTAGCCGTTGCCCGTGCAGCTTGTGCACCGTCGCGACGGAGGGGGTGTCACTGCCTGTGTGTCCAGCACCTACTGTCACGGGGCCCCTCGCTCAGCCGGACCTCCCGCCGCTGTACAAACAGCAAATAAATGTTGGTGAGATCACAGGGGAGAGCTGGCAGGGGGGTGGGCACACGTGGGCACGCGTGTGCATACACGTGCATACATGCGTGTACATGCCTGTTGCTCTCTGTGCAGCCACTCATGGACCCATTGCACTAAAAGCATCCCCGGGGCCGCGCAAACTGCCCAGGTTGGGGGCTGCACCCCGAGAAACCCCAGCCTGCCCCCCCTGCCATGCACGGAGGGGGATGCAGTCACCTCTCGCTTCCCTTGTCGGAACAGCAGCCGCGGCATGACCTCCGCTCATGGTCTGTGAAATGCCTGGGACCAGCCCAGACCCCACATTCCCCGCCTCCGAAACCCGGGGGGTTCCCGCAGCCCAACTCTCCGTCACAGCCAGGACACGGCAGGAGAGCCCGGGGGTGCCAACAGCACTGTCCCCAGAGACCTGCTTCTCTTTTATATGTCTCCTCCCACCGCGGTGGGGGTTCTGCTTCAGCGAGAGCTTCTCAAGCGAAGCCTTTGCTGCTGGCAGGGAGGAACCGGCCAGGCCCCAGTGGGAAACGCAGCCTCGGGGCAGGGGATGGGACAGCCCGAGTGCAGGGGACGGGACATCCCAGATGTGGTGGATGGGATATCCTGGTTGTGGGGGACAGGGCATCTGGGTACAGGGGACAGGACATCCCGGGTGCAGGGGACAGAAGGACATTCTGGGTGCAGGGGCCAAGAAATGCCACGTGCAGGGGACAGGGCATCCCGGGCACAGGGGACAGGACGTCCCAGCTGTGTGTGGGGAATAGGACAACCCGGGCACAGGGGACAGGACATCTGAGGTGCAGGGGACAGGAGCATCCCCAGTGCTGGGGACGAGACATCCCAGGCTCAGGGGACAGGAGCATCTGGGCGCAGGGGACAGGAGCATCCCAGGCACAGGGGACAGGACGTCCCAGATGCAGGGGACAAGACATCACAGGCACGGGGGACAGGAGCATCCCAGGCACGGGGGACAAGACATCCTTGTGCTGGGAGCCCATCCTGGGTGCCTACGCCAAGGAGCGTGAGGACAAGCCATGGCTTCCCCTCCTGGCACCTTGGCTGTGGGAGCAATCCCTGGACATTGGCAATTTTTCCGCCCAGCCCTGGAGACAGCGTTATATCTATTTAAAGCAAGGTTTGTGTTCCGACCTGGTCAAATTAAGTTTAATTACCGACCTGCTCAGGCCGTTGGCGCGACGTCCGAAGCTGCAGCGCGGGAGCAGGCGTCGGTGTCTCCAACGGACGCTGTCTCTTGGTGTGGGGCCCACCGTGCCACAGACCCCAGCCGGGGCAGGGGTTCTGGTGTCCCCACCGCTGTGTTTTTCTCCCCTCGCTCCGTGTCACCCGTCGTTACTTCCGTGGTGCCTCCATCCATCCCCACCCTGTCCCCACACCCCCGCTGCAGGCCCAGGTGGCCTCCGCCGGCCTCCGGGGACGCTGGAAATGCCCGCCAGCCCTGCGACATGACTGTGCTCTTCCCAAACGACGGAAAAGGGACAACGACTGACCAATTCTCGAAAGTTTTTAAGGACAAAAAGCCGGGTTTGGGTGAATTTCCCGCCGCAAGGCCCCGTTGCCACGGCAACGGCCCCGCGCGCCCGCCGGGGCATCTTCACCATGGGTGAGCCAATCAGTGCGCGGCCGCCGCGCTCCCATTGGTCGGAGCGCCTTGCCGCGCTCCCATTGGACGGATGGCCTCGCCGGGGTGGAGCGCGGCGGGGATTGACGGCGACATTGGACCAATGGAGCGAGGATATCCAAGGGAGGAGGCGGGCGGCGGCCAATAGGCGCGCGCCGTGGGCGGGACAGGACGGGGCGTTCCGGAAGCGGAGGGGACCAGGGGAAAATGGCGGCCAGCTCGAAACTGGAGCGGGGCGGCCCGGGGGGAAAGCGGGGCACGGCGGGCGGGTCCTCGACCGGGCAGGGCCCGGGGGTTCACCACGACCACGTCGTGAGGCAGCTGGACCTCGTCAAGGTGAGCGGGGGGCGGCGGGAAACATGACGGGGGGCCTGAGGGGGCCCAGAGTTGGAGGCGGAGGGGCTGAGGGGATCCCCAAGGGGAGTGGGGGGGGGCTGAAGGTGGGACTTGAGGGAGGCTGGGGGGGGCCTCGAAGGGTGATGGAGGGGGCTGAGGGGGGGGACGCGGGGATCCTGAGGGGGAACGGGGGCTTGAGGGGACCTTGAGAGGGGTTGGGGGGGCTGAGGGGGTGGGGGGACCTGAGAGGGCTCTTAGGGGGGACAGGGGGGGAACGGGGAGGCTGAGGGGGGCCTGGGGGGGGACTGCATTCCCCCCAGGACCCACTGGGACCACCCAGAACACTCCCGCACTCCTTCCAGAATCCCCTTGGGGCCCTGCAGGACACCCCAGAGCCCTCTGGGACCCACTGTTGTCCCTTCTGGGACCCCACCAGAGCCCCCCAGGACACCCTGGGATCCCTCATGTTCCCCCAGGGCTCCCTAGAGCCTTCTGGGACACCCCCACATTCCCCCTGGGACCCTTCCACACCCCTTTCAGGACCTCCCTGAGCCCCCCCTGACACACCAGAGGCCTCTGGGAGTCCCCCCTCATATCCCCCCGCTCTCCATGGAACCCTCCTGGGAACTCCCACACCCCCTGACAGCCCCCCAGAGCCCTCTAGTATCCCTTGGGACCCCCTGCAGCCCCCTGGGACCCTCCTGCACTCCCCCCCACCCCACCCCAGGACACCCCTGGAGCCCCCTAGGACACCCCAGAACCGTCTGGAACCCCTGGAGCTCCTCCTGGTACCCCCCACATCCCTCTGGGGCCCCGCAGAACCCCCTGGGACCCCTCACATGTTCCCCCAGGACTCCCTGGAGCCTTCTGGGACCACCCAACTTTTCCCCTGGCACCCTCCCACATTCCCTCCAGGACCACCCAGAGTCCCCTGGGACCCCCCAGGACCCCTCTGGCACCCTCCCACATGCCCTTCAGGAGCCCCTAGAGGCCCTTGCAGACACGCCAGAGCCCTCTGGGACTCCCTGGAGCTCCCCCTGGTACCTCCCACACCCAACTGGGACCCCCTGGGACCCCCATAACACCCTCTTCTCCCCCCCCAGGCGACACCGGCTCCTGCTAAATCATCTGGGAGCGACAGAGCCCGACGGAGCATCTCAGGGAAGGGGCCAGCTCTGGGTCTGGTCATTTTGGGCCTTTTTTGGGGGTGAATAAAAGGGGGTGGGTGTGTTCCTGGGGAGCTGATGATGTCATTTGGGGCACCCCAGTGTCACTGGGGGGGTCATGATGCTGCGGAGGAGCACGTCAGTGGGGGATCCCCGAAAGAGGTGGGTCACGGCCCCAAAATGTTTGAAAATTCCTTGTATGCATTACAAAAATGTTAAAACCTGTAACTATGGGCGTGAGGCATTGAAATAGAAAACAATCTCTCATTTTTTATATCTATTGAGAAATAATATTCGTTTATGTATGCAAAATGAGTTCAAAATAAAACCCTCTAAGGATTCTATGATTGATTCTGTATTATGTAAAAGATCTTAGAATATTAAAATACTTTAAAAATCTATTTATAAAAAGATATTAGTGTCAAAATAGATGCGTAAGCAGACAGCCTAAATTGATATTTTATATCATAAGTGTTAATGTATAAGTCTAAGCAGATTTTCTATATCAGTGTAAACAGATAATGTAAATTCTCTAAATATATATATATATATTTGTGTAAATAGATACGTGAGTTTAAATGTATTTGTGCAGCCAGAAAGGAAAAAATAAATAAAATTTCATGCTCAAAAGCCAAAATCACTGATTTTTACGTTGTGGATGAGGTGCCCCCTCACCGCCTCCCTCCCTGGTCCCTGTCGGGCTCGCTGCTGTCACATGCACACACACACCCAGCCCCGGTGCCCCCGCGGTGCGATGCAGCGTCCCTGGGGCTCATTTTGGGGGGAAAACCCTTGTTCCGCAGGTTTTGGGTGCAGAGGTGCTGGCTGGCCCTGCCTGGGCTGCGAGGGCGGACGGGGCCGGGAGCCCCGCAACCCGGTAAGCGGGTATGGTCCCTGGCTGGACTAAAGTGGGCTGAGAGCGGTCACTGCTCATCACACTAATGAGCGCTGGATAATTAAGGGGGTGCTGCCGCCCGGCGGCCGGTCCTGCGGGTGGGGAGCCGCGCGTGCGCCCTGGCCACGCCCCCCCAGCCGCCCTGGCCACGCCCCCCCAGCCGCCCTGGCCACGCCCCCCCAGCCGCCCTGGCCACGCCCCCGGCGGCGCTGTGCGTCAGTCCCGCAGCTCGTGCGCATGCGCGGCTTCACGGCCACGACCCGGCGCCGAGCCTCGCAGAGCGGCGGTCGGAAGGCGAGCCGGGCCCGGTGGGCTCCCCACCACCCGGAGCGGGTTCTGTGCCGCCCGCCCGGCCCCGAAAGCGGCCATCGGCGCTCTGGTACCGGCTCTTACCGCGCTCCCGGGCGGGCCCGTCAGCCTTCTGTGTGTCTAGCTCTATGGCCACGCGGTCCTCCAAGGCACCGGAAGTGCCTGTCAGTCGTCCAGAAGTTCTTTATCGCAGTTCAGTCCTCCGGGACACGCCGGAAGTGGCCCCTCAGTCCTCCCACGGTCGTCTCTATGGCAGTTTGGGCCATAGAGAAAACCCCACAGAAAATGGTTAACCATTAACAATTAACCACCGTTAACAATTGTCAACCAGGGCTAAGCGGGGGAAAGTCCCCGCTGTGGGGGAATGGGCCCCAAAGCGGGACGGGAAAAGGAGAAGGGGCAGCTGCGGAAAACGACTTCGACACCTTCAAGAGAGATTAGAGGGCGAGTTTCTAAATGCTTTCTATAAATATGCTTTATATGCATTTTAGAAACCTTACATACCCTATATACACCTTATATACCATATATAATGGTATATATATACCACGTATACCATTATTTACACTCATGTATATATTTAGACACACACACATATATATATTTGGGGAATATGTATAATCTTTTTACACTTACATAGAATATCTCTCTAGACTTAGGTCTACTTAGACTTTAACACTTATATAAACATCAGGACTATCTGTTTTGACGCGTCAGTATCTTTTTATAAGCAATTTTTAAAAAAAAATTATATTCTAAGATCTTTTATGTAATACAGAATCACAGAATGGTGAGAGAGACAGGATTTTATTTTGTACTCACATACATAAGTTATTTTTTTTACATATATATATATATAAATGATTTTTCTCTCTTTCAACGCCTCACACCCACAGTTACAGGTTCTAGCGTTTTTTTTTAATCGCCCTCCATGAATTTTCAGACATTTTGGGGCCGTGACCCACCTCTTTTGAGGGGGAACCCCCTGTGACCCCCACATCCCCCACTCACCTGCTGCTCCACCGCATCATCGCCCCCCCCCCCCCCCCCCGGTGACATCAGGATGCTCCAAATGACATCATCACCCCCCTCAGACACCCCCCGGCTTTTTATTCACTAAAAAAAAAGAAAAAGGCCCAAAACGCCCAGACCCAGGGCCGGCCTCTTCCCCTCAGGGGGGCTCCGCCACCGGCTGCAAACCTGGGCTGGGGCATCTCTCGAGCAGCACCAGACGCGCCCAACGAGGCACCTGGAAAACAAAAATCCCCAATTAAGAGTTCAGCGGGCTAAATAACTAGCAGAAAAGAGAGGAATTCCGTCAGACTGAGGGACGGGACAGGAGCTGAGCTACAGGAGGATTGTGGGGAAACAGCTCAGCTCAAAATACAGCACAGCCCGCAAAAGCCGGAGCCATCCAAACCCTTAAAATCAGGATTATGACGAATTGATGCCATTTCGAACGCGTTCTTAGTGTAACAGCGAACCCTCCGGCCGGCGCTGGGCAACACCGGCCCCTTCCCGTTTCCCTGAAAAGGTGAGCGATAGGTTTACGTGCACCCAATAAAAATACGCTATAAAAGTATCTGACTTTCCTCTGGCGCTACTTTAGCTCGCACAGCTGTGAATTGATACCATGACACTCTCTCTCTCCCCAAAATACACAGTTATAATCGGACTGCGGGGCTTTTTGTGCGCTACACAAGGAGGAGGGACATCTGGCCGGCGGCACTGCCCGAGAGAGATGCTGCTGGGCTGGCGGGGGAACGCGCCACTGAAAGCCGGACAGAAGTCAAGAGCACGCCGCCTAAATATTTGGAAAAACCCCGTTACGTTCGGTTGCCTCTTTTTAAAGACTTAGAGCAAATCCCTTCCTCAATCTCCACAGCACCTTGTAGGGCTTCAGCTCCCTTTCCCGCTCGCTCATCCCGTCAGAGCCCCCCGTCGGTCTCTGCTCCGCAGCTGCTTTATCCTTCTCTCCCCCGTCCCGGGGGTCCCCGCTCGGTTCCTCTCTCACTCACTCATCTCTCCGCTGCCAAAACGCTCCGTCAGGCTCCAGTGCTCCCAGGGGATTTGGCAGGAGCTGGTGTCGCCTGGTGGGGGGGGGGGAGAAGAGCGTCTTACGGGGGTCCCAGTGGGGTGTGAGGGGTCCCAACGGGATGTGGGGGGTACCAGGAGGAGCTCCAGGGGGTCCCAGAGGGCTCTGGGGTGTCCTGGGGGGCACCAGAGGGGGATCTGTGGGGCCCTGGGGAGGTGTAGGAGGGTCCCAGAAGGCTCCAGGGGGTCCTGGGAAAACATGAAGGGTCCCAGGGTGTGCTGGGGGGCTCTTGTTGGGTCGGGGGTGGGGGGGGGAGCCCAAAGGGTCCCAGAGAGATGTGGGGGGTACCAGGGGGCTCTATGAGGGGGTGTGTGAGGGTCCCAGGTGGCTCCAAGGGGTACCGGGGGGCTCTGGGGGGTTCTCAGGGGGTGTGTGGGGACCCAGAAGGTCCCAGAGGGCTCTGGGGTGTCCTGGGCGGCTCCAGAAGGCTCGGGGGAGTCCCATGGGGAGTCACAAGGGGCACCAGAGGGTGCAAGGGGATTCTAGAGAGCTCTGGGCAGCTCTGAGGGGGTGTGGGGGGTCCCAGGAGTGTCCCAGGGGGATGTGGAGGGTACCGGGGGGGGGGCTCCAGGGGGTCCAAGAGGAAACTGGGGTGTGCTGGGGGACTCCAGGGGAATCTGGAAGGGGTGTGGGGGGTCCCATAATTCTCCAGGGAGTCCTGGGGGAACATGAGGGGTCCCAGGAGGTCCTGGGGGACACGGGGGGCATGGGGGGCTGTTCCAGGATGGTCCCAGGGGGATGTGGGGGGTACTGTGGGGACTCCAGTGGGTCCCAGAGGGCTCTGGGGTGTCCTGGAGGGCTCCAGGGGGGTCAGGTGGTCCTGTGAGCGGTGTAGGAGGGTCCCAGGGAGCTGCAGGGGGTCCCAGGGGATTCTAGAAGGCTCTGGAGGGGCTCTCAGGGGGTGGGTGGGGGTCCCAGGGGGTCCCACAGGGCTCTGGGGTGTGCTGGAGAGGGTGTTGGAGGGTCCCATGAGGTTCTGGAGCGCTCAGAAGGGTCCCAGAAGACTCCAGAGAGTTCTGGGGGAATATGAGAGGTCCCAGGGTGTCCTGGAGGGCTCTGGAGTGTCCTCGGGGCCTCCAGGGGACTCTGGGGGTCCCAGAGGGGTCCTGGGAGCATGTGGGGGGGGGAGTCCCAGAAGGCTCCAGGGAGCCCTGGGGAAACATGAGGGGTCCCGGAGGGCCCTGGGGGGCTCTCGGGAGATGTGTGGGGTCCCAGAAGCGTCTCAGGGCGATGTAGGGGGTACTGGGGGAGGCTCCAGGGGATCCCAGGGATCTCTGGGTTATCCTGGGGGGCTCCAGGGGTATCTGTGGGGTTCTGGAGGGGGTGTTGGACAGTCCCAGGGGCCTCCATGGAGTCCCAGGGGCAATGTAGGGTGTCCCTGAAGGCTCCAGGGAGTCCTGTGGGAACACAAAGGGTCCCACGCATTCTGGATGGCTCTGGAGGGTCCAAGGAGGGTCCCAGGGGGATGTGGGGGGTACCAGGAGGGGGCTCCAGGAGTTCTTAGAGGGCTCTGGGTTGTCCTGGGGGGCTCCAGGGGATGCCGGGGGTTCCTGGAGTGGATGTGGGAGGGTCCCAGGAAGCTCCAGGGAGTCCCAGGGAGAACATCAGGGGTCCCAGGGGATCCTGGAGGGCTCCAGAGTGGTCCTAGGAGAACATGCGGGGTCCCAGGGGGTCCTGGAGCACTCTGGGGGGATCTCAACGGGTGCAGGGAAATCTCTCCTTTCTCCCCTCATTCCTACCAAATTTTACTTTGTGCGTGTGTGCATGCCCATGCTCGCTGTCCACATATTTTCTCTTTCTCAGAACAATCTCCTTCTGGCCTTTCGGGGCCCCCCCGGATGTCATGGCCATGACACCTACGTCATGATGAACGTGGGTGCAGAACACCCAGCACCACCAGGGGCTGGTCTCCCAAAGCAGCTGAACTCTGGCATTGGCACAGACACCACAAGAAGAAAAAGAAACAAGCCAAGCTCACCAGCAGCTGAGAGAGAGGGACTGGTTTTCCACCAGAGACTGGAAATCCCGTCAATGGGGGGGTCTCGGCAGGCGTGCCGCGCGGCATGCTCGCAGGCGGAAAGGTTGAGGAAGGGAGTGTTGGGTGACCCAAACGCAAACGTATTTCTCTGCTCCTGATGAACTGAAATCGTGATGTGTCCTGGTCCTGGGATAAGGCTTGATCTTTGAAGGTAACCTTCTCTCCAGGGCGTGCAGAAAGATGGACGGAGACTGGGGTCCCTGTGGAGATCGGAATGGACCTGGCTGATCCAAGGACACCTTCTATATTTATTCCACAAGCTTCACGCGTCCAAGCGGCAAACCTGGCTCTCCAGAGCTGAGCGTACATCAAGACATCTCCAACGATAGGAACTTCTCTCTGAAGAGTGTACACGAAGCACCCAGGTCAAGCACCCTTCCTCCAACCTTCAGCACTTCTCCACTGTAACCAACGGCTGCAGCAGCCCGGAAAAGCCCCCTCCAGCAGCCGCCACCAAAACCCATTCACTGCACTCCCCTGCGGCTCCCCTCCTTCTCGTCTCGCTACTGACAGCGAGGAGATCGCGTAAGAAGTTACATACTAATACCTCAGAACATCCACGAAAGAAAAAGAGTCAATTTGCTACTTAGGAAGAGGAACCCCCCCAGAGATGTGGAGGTGGCTGCCACCAAACGTGCATCTTTTAAGTAAAACCAAAAAAAAATAAGAGCGTTTGGCAAAGAATTTCTAGAAGGTGGTGTCATGAATGTAGATTTTTTTTAAGATCCTGCCAATTACGCCAATTTGTGACGGAAGAAATATTACGGATCCTACACAACTTTGAGGTAGCAGCAATTTAAGATTCATTAACACAGGACTAGGCTGTACGATTTTTTAACAATACTTATTCGCCATCCAGTTATCAGAGGGATTTAGTAAAATTTGCTATAATCAACACAGCAACGTAGCTAAAGGTTGGAAAATGGCAAGGTTCACCCAAAACTCACGACGGAATTTCCTAAGTCAAATTGCACAGGCACACAAACAGATACAGAGGTTAGCCTAGGAAATCAAGATGTTTCTCCTTCTGCAAATTATCGGTCCCAAACAATCTTTGAACCTTGAGAAATCTAGTTGTAGTGAATTACTCACTCTTCCCCTTCATCCGCAACCAAGACAAGAACACAAGGTTGGCCAGTCCTGCCGTCGCAACGCGGCCCAGGAGTTCTGCACTACCACAGGTGGAAATTCAGAATATAGACCTACTTTTTGGGGGTTTTTGTCCAGGCATTTGAAAAGAAATGACCTCATTTATCACACGAAATAGCCACAGAAGGCTGCCTAGCTACCTGATTTCTACTGGAAAGCACGATACTTTTCTTAAGAAGGTATCAAAGATGGGACCCATGAGCACTATCGGAGGAAAGAAGTGGGGTTAAAACACCTCGTTATTCTGGAGGTACCAAAAGGAATGAGGAAAGGGGAATACGATCAGAGACAGATGCCTCAGAAAGGGAGCACACGCACGAACGTTACATGCATCAGCTGTGTCGTGAAAAGTCGTTATCTTCCCATCTGAAGCCCTCAGGGGCATTATAAATGTAACGGATTGGGACCTATAAAGGAAGATGCATGAAAACAAAAGAGACACCTGCCTGGAGATCATCTCTGCCGGGACTCGAACCCGGAACCTCTGGATTAGAAGTCCAGCGCGCTCGTCCATTGCGCCACAGAGACCTCACCGTGAGTGCAGCATCCGCACCAGAACTGAAAAATCCCGCAGCCCCCCCATCACCGGAGGGTCTCAACACCCCCCTCTCACAGCGCGGTGCCGAGGCAGCGCGAAAACCCGCTGCCCAGATTGATCTCCCTTGCAAATTGCCAGCTCTCGGCACCCCCTTCTTCCACAGGGATGGGCGATAATTCTGGGAAGGATCTACATCTCTCTCGGCAGCAGGGATGCAGCAAAAACCTGGATGCAGGCTTCTATCTTCCTCTCTGGCAAGCTTTCCGCAGCACCTCTAGCTCGACCGAGGGCAGAGCTAAATCCTGGAGTAGAGTTAATTGCTGCATCTCCCTCAGCATCCTCACTGCAGAAGCCAAGAGAGATGAAAGCGGATTTAGCTTCCGACACTGAATGCTAACAATGAGGAAGAAAGCTCTGTCGCGACGAAAAATGCAGAAACCTGTGGCCTGAGCTGAGAAGTAGAAGGAAAAAGCAGCTATCGTGTTTTTATTTTCAGCAAGCTGTCAATCGAGGGTTTAATGTTTCTCTGTGGGCATCTTCCATTGGAAAAAAAATTAAGATTACATCAAAACAACAGGAAATATCCCTTTACATCCGCTGAGCTACTGAACAATCGATCAAACCCCGTGACACAATTCTTTGTTGTGAACAAACACATTCTGCATTTCTAGAACGCGTGAGTTTTAGAGTATCGTTTACTCACAAAATATGCTCTTAATTAGGGACGAACGTGAAAGGCGAGATGCTAAAGCCGACAAGCTTTTACCTCGGGGTCGCTGTGACCTGAAGACAAAACCCAACCTAAGCCAGGTCCCACCAGCTGAGAACACCCCACCCCAAGGATAAAGCGATACGAGATTTGCCCTTCGATGGAAGCCGGTGTACAACTGACCGGAACGACAGATAAACCCCACCACCACCTGTACCAGGCACCAGCGTGAGAGCCTGGAACCTCAAAATAATTGTCTCAAAGCTTGCTTAAGCTTCTGCAAATCAACGGCCGGGCTTGCAGCTGGTAAGAAGCTCACTTGTGTCTATTTAGCACCTTCTGCAGACCATTCTCTTGCTTATCAGTCCCCACCCAAGATTGCCATCAGCTGAAAAGGGTGTGGGTCTTTGCTTACAGGAGACCCTGCCGACCTGGGGGCTTTCCCAGACGTGTCCCGCTACCCCAAACTCGCTGAGGCATGAGGACTGTGCTGAGCCAAGTGCTGCCCAAACAGCAAGGGGCAGGAAGAGCTCATACGGCCACCGTGTCAAACGACAGTTAGCTGGGCAAAGGCCACCATCACACTGACTGGTCAAGCTACGGACCGACCTGGACTATAACTGATGCGGTGACCCACCACCACTGGAAGCGAGACCCCCTCACCACCACCACGACTTGAGAACCACGGTTGGACTCGATGATCTCAAAGGTCCTTTCCAACCATGAAGATTCTATCAACGGGACGCCGCTGAAATTCCAGAGGACCGCCGAGACGTCGTCGGGCCTGTGGTGGTGACTACACTCTTGCCGTGCTCCGTAATACTGCTGCTCCTTTCTGCCTTTCCTCTACTTCCACCTTTACTCTATCACTCGTCTCAGCAACTGTGGCTGGGGAATAACAATGAACCTGCGGTGAGCAGCATCCGACATCATTTGTGTCTTAATCTCACGCTTGGAAATCGTTGAGAACCTCTCCTGGGCCCAACGTAGTCGGACCGGGACATAACTACCAGTTTAGACCGACGAAGACCTGGCGCCACTGACCGTAGGTGTGGACCACCTACACGGAACAAGCGTGTACGGATCCTGCGTGGGCCAAGTACACACTGATTACGGGAGCAACAGCGATCTATTAGCCCACCCCTCAACATGAAAAACGCGACTGGTCTATACAACTGTCTCATCGCGTATATAATCCCTGCTTTCCTCCGTATCCGTGTCCTCCATGCACGAGGCCGGGGCACCGCTCTGCACATAGCTAAGATACAAAAGAATAAATTCCGTTGGTAACTCCATGCTAAGCATCCGTGCCTCCCGTCTCGGCTGGCGAAGAACCGACTTTTACACAAACCGGGCCGTGAAATCACGTGGCGCTACCAAGAAGAGGCACGGCGCTAACAATCTCAGCACATCTAATGCAATACCAATGAATTTGGGTTTGGTTTTTTTTTTTTTTTTCCTTTTTACTGATGCTCTGGGGCTTTGGAAAGGTTTACGGTTGTCTTGACAAGTAAAATCCAGCTAGAAGTGGTGGGAAAGAAGGCAGGGGTTTAACTTCTATCAGATACAACCCTTCCTGCTGCAAAAGATACCCAGGAAATCGATAATCCTTGAACTAAATTACTCTGTGAACCAACCGTAGTGCCAGTCTGTAGCGCCGTCATCACAGCAGTGCCTTGAGAAAAACTCAAAGTCTAAAAAAAAAAATACCTATCTACAGGGCAAACAAAGGCTGCGCTTAAAAAAGTCATATAATAAATCTTAGACAAAGTTATAAAGCACTAATATAGAACAGAAAGGAAGAAAAAAACCTCCCCCCCAGCCTGTGGCTGCACGATGTGCATTCCTCACGAGAGAGGACGACACCGGCTCTTGTAATATGATTTTGGGAGGCTGCTCCTCAAGAGCAGTGCCTATTTTCAAGCCATTAACAGTTCTGTCAGCAAGCGGAAAATCTGGAGCTGAAGTATTGAAATTAAACCAATCTCAGAACAACGACTGTGGCTTTGTGGGCAGCCGCATCCCAGGGGTCGGCGGGCAGATGGGATTTGAAAGAACCCCCAGTTCCTCCTGACCGGAGCTTGTCGCAGCTCCGCAACCTGCCTTTGCTCTCATATGTCTTCAAATAACGCAGAGCCCAGCGGCACACGTGCCCGTCTTTGCACCTTCAGGGATTTGGCCACTCTCCCCAGGGTACCGGCTGTCCCTCTGCTGTCCCCACATAGGACATACTTGGGAAGCAGAGACTGGAACGAGCAGCACAGAGGGGCAGGTAGCTTATTTTTGGTGCTGGGACGTGCCAACACACCCATTTCTGCGGGAAGAGATCACAATGGAGTTCAGTAAGTTGTGCAATATCCCTCTTTGGATACAGAGGAGGAGGTGCTTATAATGCGCGCGTGTCCCCAGCACGCAGAAGTGTGGTGGGAGTGAAAAAGCCGCAGGGGGTCCAAGCAAGTCGCAAAGTGGCCCGCAGCTCATCCCTGATGGCCTTCCAGCAACAAATTTGCTGCAGACAGGAAGAACATGAGCAAGGATGCAGTGGACTGGGGTGAACCGAGATCACGTACTACCTTAGAAACAGGTGGGAAAGGCCTTTTGCAAGACACAGACTGAAGCAGTGAGATGGCTTCCTTGAGCCGTAAGGCGCCACCTCACGTCAAGCTGCTCTAGGGCAGCATCGTCAGTGCCGAGAGACTTGAGAAAAATCTCTTTGCACACCTAAACAATAGCAAATCCGTATCAGAGCTGGGGCTGTTTTAAGGCATCCGTGGCTAAAGGCTTTATAGTTTACACAACTGCCCTAGTACCGAATAAAACTTCGGAGAGCCACCAAAGAGCCAGTCCCACCACACTAAGGATAAAGCTTTAGAAGCCGCATGCTTGCAGGCCATGAAGCCCCTTAACCTGTGTATCCACAACGCGGAAGGGTTTTCCCCAAACCCTTACAATTTGCGAGGTATATTCTTGTCTTTTTCCTAAACTTGTGATCCTTTCTTTATTGCTCCTTCCTTCTTCCGCCAGCCATCCAAAACGCAGCCAGGTACCTCGCACTTGATTTCACCACCACATCCCATGCGTCTTTAAACCCTCCAGCGCCTTTCTGACCCTACCTTTGACTGTGGGACTGCGACGGTTCATCAGGGGCTCCTGTATTTTGCTCCCCCTGATAATTTAGGTGTCATAGCGAGACACAGAGCCAGTTTCAGAAGCTTTTGGGCTGGCTTTGGTGGCCGTCCTGAAGCTTGCAGGGCCAGGACACAATTCAGCAAGATTTTTCTACAAGCTTACAGTTACATTACAGAGGATGCTCTTTGAAAAACCAGCTCAGCTGTCATCTCAGTATCTAAGATTATATATATATACACACACACACACACACACACACAACTGTTGCCCCAAGCCCCGTCCAACCTGGCCTTGAACCCCTCCAGGGATGGGGCAGCCACAGCTTCTCTGGGCAACCTGGGCCAGGGGCTCACCCCCCTCACAGCCAAGAATTTCTTCCCAATATCTCATCTCAATCTCCCCTCTTCCAGTGGAAAACCCTTCCCCCTCGTCCCATGGCTCCCCTCCCTGCTCCAGAGTCCCTCCCCAGCTTTCCTGGAGCCCCTTGAGGGACTGGAAGGGGCTCCAAGGTCTCCGCGGAGCCTTCTCCTCTCCAGACTGAACCCCTCCAGCTCTCTCAGCCTGTCCCCACAGCAGAGGGGCTCCAGCCCTCCCAGCATCTCCGGGGCCTCCTCCAGCCCTGCTCCAACAGGTCCAAGCAAGATTTGAAGCACCCAGAAGGCAAAAACACTCCCTCTTCCTTTATTCTTCACTGAAAACTGGCATTAGCAATCTGTGCACGCTGCTAGCGTCACGAGAGCCAAAAAGCTTTTAGGTCTGATGGAGTTTGATGTCGCCAGCAGGACAGAGCCGTTCATGCTGCAAAAATTCAGGGCAGATTTTAGGGCCAAGGGACTGGAACCTCTCCTTTCTTCCAAGGAATGTTGACCCACCGAATCCTAACACAGCGTCATGTTATTTTCACTAAAAAAAAAAAACCAACGCAAACTAGTATTTTACCCCTAAAATTACAAGTTTAGCTGCAAATTGCTATCCTCGCGCAGTGCTAGGGTTTGTGTATTGTGGTGAAGGCGCAGTGTCTTGGCTTACCCTGGATACCCGGCCGTGTCCGGGCAGGGTGGGCACAACCTGCCCCATTTCTCCACGCTCAACTGGTGGCTCCAACCTCTCCCAGAGCCGGGAATGGCGGTGACACCCATCCAACACTGGGACATGGCGGTGATACCCTCCCAGCACCGGGGCATGGCGGTGACACCCTCCCAGCCACCGGGGCATGGCGGTGACACCCACCAGCACATGACGGTGACACCGTCCCAGCCACCGGGACATGGGGGTGACACCCACCGGGACATGGCGGTGACACCGTCCCAGCCACCGGGACATGGGGGTGACACCCACCGGGACATGGCAGTGACACCGTCCCAGCCACCGGGACATGGGGGTGACACCCACCGGGACATGGCAGTGACACCGTCCCAGCCACCGGGACATGGGGGTGACACCCACCGGGACATGGCGGTGACACCGTCCCAGCCACCGGGACATGGCGGTGACACCCACCGGGACATGGCAGTGACACCGTCCCAGCCACCGGGACATGGCGGTGACACCCACCGGGACATGGCGGTGACACCGTCCCAGCCACCGGGACATGGCGGTGACACCCACCGGGACCTCCCAGCACCGTGCTGGCTGCTTGCCCAGGCTCTGCCAAGCTCCTTCCACCCCCACCCCAGGCCCTTTCTAATCTCCACGTTTCAGGTTTTGCCTCTTTTTTCTTCCCCTCTGAAAAAAACCCCAACAAACAAACGCCAACTCTCACAGGATTTCTCTGGTAACCCAAATCCCGTCGGTCACTTACGCTCGCTCAGCCTGAGGTACTGAGGCGCCCCCTCTGCCGCTCCCCAGGTCTTGGTTTCAGCTCTTTTCCTTCCACAACTTGGTGTCTTCTTGCAGCTTCGGCCACCTCGGGTGTCCCGGCCCCCCCGAACCGGCCCCCCCGGTTCCCCCCGCCACAGCGGGACAGGCCCCGCCGGCCCCGGCCCCCGCCCCGAGGCCGGCCAAGATGGAGGAAGGGGGGGGGGGGGGGGGGCGGCTCTCCGGGCGCCTTCCCGGCCCCACACAAAGCTCCCGCGGCTCCGGGCTCCGTCTTCTCCGCTCTCAGCTCCAACTTTCTGCGCTCCTCGGCTGGGCCCGCCCGGGCCTCTTCTACCTCGGCTTCCTCCCTCCTTTCCGGCACTTCCCCCGGCTCCTTTGTCCCCTCTCGGCCTGCCCTTTCCGCCCGGGGCGGCCCAGCCGGACGGGGTTTCCATGGGAATGGGCGGGGGGGCGGCAGGGGACGACGGGGAGAAGGGCTGAGGCGGCCGGGCTGCCCTTCCCGCCGCGGCCGGCCGGGGCCTGGGCAGGCGGGCGGCCCCTCGGGGGCCGTTTCCTCACAGGGAGCTCTTTGTTGGGGTTGTGGTTTTGGGGTTTGTTTCTTTGTTTGTTTGGGTTGGTGTTTTTTTTTTTTCCCTCCGCTGGAAGGGAAAAGTAACAAAAACAAAACAAGCAAAGTAGAACCATAGAATCACAGAATGTGTTGGGTTGGAAGGGACCTCTAAAGGCCACCCAGTCCTTTAAAGCAGGGACATCGTCAACTAGATGAGGTTGCTCAGAGCCTCATCCAGCCTGGCCTTGGACATCTCCAGGGATGGGGCCTCCACCCCCTCTCTGGGCACCCTGGGCCAGTGTCCCACCACCCTCAGTGGAAAGAACTTCTTCCTAATGGCTGATCTAAACCTGCCCCGCTCTAGTTTAAACCATTGCCCCTCGTCCTGTTGCTCCGTGCCCTTGCAAACAGCCCCTCCCCAGCTTTCTTATAGGCCCCATATGAAATACATGGTGGAAAGCCCTCGTCCCCACCGTGGCCACGGCCGACGAGCTGCCATGGGAGCAGCCCCACTCGGGGAACCGCGGCCGGCTCTGCCCAGTGGGGTTTGCCCCGCAGATCCCCCACAGATGGGGGGAATCAATGCCGGGGTGTAACAAGAGCCCCTCTGCTGGGAGGACAGGCTGAGAGAGCTGGGGGGGTTCAGCCTGGAGAAGAGAAGGCTCCGCGGAGACCTTGGAGCCCCTTCCAGTCCCTCAAGGGGCTCCAGGAAAGCTGGGGAGGGACTCTGGAGCAGGGAGGGGAGCCATGGGATGAGGGGGAAGGGTTTCAAACTGGAAGAGGGGAGATTGAGATGCGATATTGGGAAGAAATTCTTGGCTGTGAGGGGGGTGAGCCCCTGGCCCAGGTTGCCCAGAGAAGCTGTGGCTGCCCCATCCCTGGAGGGGTTCAAGGCCAGGTTGGACGGGGCTTGGAGCCACCTGGGCTGTTGGGGTTGGGAGGTGTCCCTGCCCAGGGTGGGTGGAACTGGATGGTCTTTACGGTCCCTTCCCACCCGAACCATTCTCTGATTCTAAAATGCATAAGCAACACCCTCCTTTACGGCCACAAGCTGGGCTTTTGCTTTTAATGTATGGTTCTTGTATTATTCTGGTTGGTTGTTTTTCCTTGAGGAATAAAAGAATAAAAATTAAGAGGTGTCTAACACAAAGGGAAGGTAAACCGGGGGGGTCCCTACGGAGGTTTAGCCAGGCAACAGGAGCAGATTTCACAGAATCACAGAATGGTAGGACTGGAAGGGACCTCTGGAGATCATCTAGTCCAACCCCATCTGAGGATGGAGAACACATCAGTAGTGGTGGCAACACACTGCAAACTCTTCACTCACCAATGAAACCAATTGCTGCAGGACAGCAGTGGGCCCAAAGATCTTCAGGAGGTCGAAACAAGCCCATGGCATTTATTTAGGTAGCATAAACAGACCCTACAACCCTACTGATCCTGAGCAGGAACAGCAGGATTGCTTTCTCCTCTCATCCAGAGAGGTGAAAGACCCCTACTCGGAAGCTGGGATCCCAGAACTGGTAAATGAAATGGCTCTGGAGGACACCAGCTTCAGGAGGAAGGCGATGTATTTAAACACGGAGGCTAAAGAGACTGGAAAGGGTGTGCTCACAGGCCTCCAAAAGCTCTTGTGGCTAGTTTGCAGAACCAGAGGGTGCTGCCTACTGATGCCTTGCCAGGAATCACGGCTGACGAGAGGCCACAAGAGTCTGCAGGTGTGCTGGGTGTCCCCTTTGCCAGGTCCCCGTTTTGCTGGGACTCTTTGCTGCTGGTGGGAAGGATCTCTGTAGACGATGTTGTGTGAGAAGAGGCTGAACTGCTCTTCTACATCCCCTTTACCTTTCCTGGTACACCTGAGCCATGTTGGAGGAAGAGTCTTTGGAGGTCCACCACCCAACCTCCCGTTCAGGGCTAGACTTCCACTTTGTGGGATGCCCTTTTCATAAAGGGCTTTATGGAGAGCCTTAGTCCCATTTATTTCCTCTCTAACATCCCCTTATGCTGTGCTTTAGTTCTTCTGTTCCCATATATGCCCACTTGGTGCCACTCTTAGTCCATGTTTCACCTCAGTAGCAAAGCAGCAAGTGCAAGAGCCTGTAGTAGAGCAGGAAAACAATGTCTAGGGCAAGCCAAACAGAAGGAAGTTTGGGAAAATAAAATAGGGTTGTCACAAGACCCATGGAGACAGTTCCTGCAAAGTTTTCCTACAACAAGACCATTTCTTCATGCAATGGAGAGGCAGAGGGGTGCCGGTCCTCCGGCCACGGGAACTCAAGCACTAAGACAACATCAGATCTTACTCCATCAGCTGTTTAGGGTAACCTCAGAGTGCTTGGACATCCCGAGGACAGGCAGCTGAGCTGAAATGGGACTCCTGGGCCCATGGGCAGACGGTGTGGCGTGAGGCTGGTCAGGGTCGTTAAAGGCCTATTAGCGCCTTCAAGGCCAATGCCATTGTGGTGGGATAAAAAGCAAGCTCAACTGGCATCTCCTGGACCTTTCATCTAAGCCAAGCACTGTAGGAGTACCCACAAAGTGGTGTCACACCAACTTCTGCCTTCGCATCTGCAGACCAAGGACCTCACGGATCCATTCCTTCAATCAGGGAATGAAGGGATGTCAAATGAAGGGATTGTCCCCAAACCTTCTTAAAGAGGTCCCCTCCGACCTGTTCAAAATGGTGTGTGTTAAAGAAAGGGGACCGAGGGGGACTTTGTGCTCAGGGGCTGGTCCTTTGAGGGGATGTCCTGGTAGATTCAGGGCCAAAAGGATGAGGTCATCTCCTTAGCCAGGGGCAAGATGGATCAGGCAGCTGAAGGAGTCCAGAAATGGTTCTGCGTAGGTAAAGGTGCTTCCTGTCTGCACAGTCCAATACTGTGGTAAGGCGGGGGTTCTGCAGACAGAAAACGTCTCTGAAACCCTTTTTGGGGCAGTTTACAGAAGATCTTCAAGTGCACAGGGAGCAGGTGCAAACTGGCGCAGAGACAGTCCTGCAGGGGCAAGCAAGGTTTATCCGCAAGAACCATTCGTTTCCCAGGGCCCTGGAGGACACGCACCCATCCGATCCTTTGCTCTTCGCTGTCCCTTGTATTCCCCGGCTCCAGCGCGAGCACCTGAGGGGAAATCGAGCGTGGGTTAGGATTTACTGTAGCCCGATAGAGGCGAAGCTCCGCGTCCCACGTGGTGCCGGGGGTGAGACCGAGCACGTTATTTGCCACGTCCACAAACTGCACTGATGGCGTCGCGCTCTTCCTCTCTCCAGCTGATCAGGATGAAAGCCTATTAGTGGAAAATACAAGCGGAAAATAGACATAAAGACAAACATGTAGATGCCTTCAGTAACGTAGGGTGTAAATAAGGCCTAAAAGAAGCTTGCCCGTATAGTACATCAACATAGTTCCCTTTATCGGCCAGATTAGCGCCATCTCATAACAGCGAGCGAAGCTGAACTTGCGATCGTATCATTGTTATAATTATATGCTCAATATTAGCAGATGCTTTTTGGCATCTCGCCTCGTTAATGTCACAACCGAAGAAACAGAAACACCGTAACGGGGTGACTAAACGCGAGCAATGTCTCTAGCTGCGTGAAGGAACGGGGATGAGGTGGTTCACCTCTTTGCGGACGAGGTCTCAGCCGCCGTCCCTGGTCCGGGCTTGACTCCACAGCTGGAACCACGATGGGCCAGTGCAATCGGGCACCTACCTACAAGCACAGACAGGAGTAAGTCCGAATCCTCATGGGGCATTGTCCTGACCAGCAGCTTTTAACAGACCGGACCATTACTTGCCAGCCCGAGTTTGGTGGAAAAGTGGGATGATCTCCTCCCAGCCCTCCCAAACTGCAGCCTGGGGGCCATACGATTCCCGTTTTGCTGTGAAAGCAAGATGACATTATCCCGCTTCTCCCTAAATAGGTGACTTCCACCCGTCTAAGGTTGTCCAGATTTTTAACAACAATTTGAGCATCTGCAACCAGTGAGATGTGCAATGCCACTGAAAGGATTCCTTGTCTTTTTGAGATATTCTACATATATGTGTGTATAAAACCATTCACATCGCTAGCTCTGCTTGGCTGGATAGCTTTTCATTCGTATTTGAGCTTCCTAAACAGCAACCCATATTTCATAGCTTACTAATAGCTACCACTGCCAAATTCCCCTTCTCCCGTTTGGAAGAATACATGAATTTTCCTTCACTTGCAAGTCTACCGCATGTTTTGTGACTGCAGTTCTCCTGGACCACGCTCATAAAACGTTGGGACAATTTGCATCATCTCTGCACGGTTCATAAATCTGGTTTTAATTGTTATGAGCCGTCTCTGTCTCCGTGAGTTACGGAGACACATGAAAGATCAGGACGAGCGAGGCGTTGACCGCGCGGCAAGGACTCAGCCCCACAGGCCGAGCGTGAAGAACGTCCAACCCAGCTCAGGGCTCCACCGATAGAAGACCTACAAGCTAGGTTAGGTCAACGCTCGCGCATTTATTAATTGTGACTTCTAAAGGCGCCGCGAGGAATCGCAACCTGCCGACCTCGAAGGTCTGTGCCGACCCGATGCCTGCTCCTTGTCTGCAAACTCAAGGAGTTTGGGGAAAGACTGGGGGAAGGCGTGCTCTGGATGTGATAATCAAGCCCCGGTGACAGCTCAATTTATCACCGGGCACGTTTCGGCGTTTGGACTCAGGAGAACGTTCCCCGTTGTCATTGCTTGCTTTTTACTCCCAATGAAAAATCTCCGACGAGATTCGCAGCGACGGCTCTCTTTGCATTCCTGGCGCACACTCAGCTAGCCAAGCAAGTCCGTAAATAATTGAGCACCCGCCATTCCCTTCGCAGCCCCCAGCAGCACCAGCTCAGTTCGCTCTCCGCAGCAAATATTTAGTGAGGTAATCAATCCAAAAAAAAAAAAATCTTAATTTGGATAAGAAAATTAAATGCTTTTCCCAGATCTTGTATCCGATTATCTCTGGCATCCATTCTGCCTTTCTTAGACAGCCTTTCTCAGGGTAGGTGCTGTACGAGGAGATAATTATGGAGGATCAGAGAAGCAGTTCAATTAGCTCCAGCTAATGCTTCTTATTAGCATTTTGCTGGAGCTTGTAGAGTTTTTCAGCTGAAAAAGATAAACAAGCTCAAACATTCACATACCAAAGCTCAGACAAAAACAGAAACAAAGGAACAGGGAGAATGTCAGGAAAATGAGGGAAGAGCAGGTGAGCAGCAGGGGCTGCCGCCAAACACGGGCAGCGTTATCGCACGGCTCGCAGGGCACGGATGCAACGCCTGGACTTTGGGGGCTTCGGCATCTGGGCAGGAGCACGTTTGAGTCACGGAGCACAGCCGGAGCCTGCTGTCATGAAGGAGGGAGTCCTAACGCCAGATCAGACGTCCAACAGGAGAGAAGATAGAATCAGAGAATGGTTCGGGCTGGAAGGGACCTTAAAGATCATCTCATCCCCCCCCTGCCCTGGGCAGGGACACCTCCCACCAGCCCAGGTTGCTCCAAGCCCCGTCCAACCTGGCCTTGAACCCCTCCAGGGATGGGGCAGCCACAGCTTCTCTGGGCAACCTGGGCCAGGGGCTCACCCCCCTCACAGCCAAGAATTTCTTCCCAATATCCAATCTAAATCTCCCCTCCTTCAGTGTGAAACCCTTACCCTGTGTCCTATCATGACACTCCCTGCTCCAGAGTCCCTCCCCAGCTTTCCTGGAGCCCCTTGAGGGACTGGAAGGGGCTCCAAGGTCTCCGCGGAGCCTTCTCTTCTCCAGGCTGACCCCCCCCAGCTCTCTCAGCCTGTCCCCACAGCAGAGGGGCTCCAGCCCTCCCAGCATCTCCATGGCCTCCACCGGCCCCGCTCCAACAGCTCCGTGTCCTTCTTGTGCTGAGTTGTGCCGAATTGTGCTGAGTTGTGCTCAGAGGACCTAGGGGGAACCCAGGTCTGTGGTGCATCTCTGTTCAGACACCCGCTACCGACATCGCTGACGGGCTCAGCTTTGGCCAGCGGTGGCTCCGTCTTGCAGCTGGCTAGAAACGACTCTGCCCGACGTGGGGGCAGCTTCTGGCATCTTCTCCCAGAAGCCACGCCTGCGCCTCCCCCACTACCAAAGCCTTGCCACGTGAAGCCAATGCACGGGCTTATTAATAATTTCTATGGCTTGTTTTATACTGGTGGCCAGACCTTATGATCTTGTGTTTGATACCTGATGTCTCTGCAGACACCCAGGTCACCTCCAGGGCTGGAGGGCAGTAATTTGGCTCTTACAACAGGGTCATTTCCCTCTATTTGTCCACCTTTCCCTGTAGTTTCTCATTCTGCTGCCAGAGTCCAAACGTCACAGGGGCAGCAGTGCCTGTCAGTGCCTAGAAAAATCCTCCTCTTTTTCCTAAAGACCTTTTGGAGAGACTGCCTCGCATTGCAATGTCCCTTACTACCGGAATCACCAAAGCAACGGAAAGTCCCTTGAACAGAGGCGTGATGCGACAGGTTTGAACTGATAAGCGATTGCTTTCTTCTCCTCTTGCGGTCGAAGGAGATTGTCACCTAAGGAGCACAATAGCAAGGCAGGGCTGATAACAGCGCAAGCTGGTTGAGGATCCAGGCAGGCAGCCCCTGAAGACCAGCGTGGGATGTCCAGACAGAAACATGCTTCAGTTTCTCTTCTCAGACTGAGACATCCCAGATAAAACCCTTATCTGGCCTTTTCTCACATCAAAATGATGCTTCAGTCTCATTCTCAGAGCGCAGCAGGGGCAGGCGTCGAGGGAACAGCTTTAGCGCATCGTTTGCTTCAGCCAAAGCTGGATTTTTCCACCCAAAGGTGAGTTTGGTGGGTGCAGTCGTGTCCCCAGCTGCTCGTTGTCGCTGCCAGGTTGTAGTTTTGGTGTGTGCCACGGCACGGGCAGGCTGAGGACGGCTGTCGGCTCAGCCCAGCCGACCCGGGGATGCATCGAGCCAAAAGCGACGATGCCCTGGGCAGCCTGGGCTGCGGCGGAGCCCTCAAACATCACCCTGCGATTTTTCCCTCTCCACCCAGAGGCCCGAAAGCGTCATTTACAAACGCTCCGGCGCCTTTTCTGCCTGCCTTTAGACGGGGGAGGGCAGCAAAACGCTCCTTTTGAAGGAAGGGAAAGCAGGTGGGAAGAAGAGCGTGAGGTCTCCATTCGGGGAGGTTTTGCTGTTTGCTGGGAAAAATTTAAGCCAGAATCAATTTCTGTTGCTCTTACAAGAAGGGCTGGCTGCCACCCCAAACGTTTGAGGCCCAAACTATGAATCCGCTCCCACCAGATACTCGCAGAAGTTGGGCTTTTTAAGAGATATGATGCAGACGCCGCTCAGGTTTTGGGTGCCGGAGGGAATCCACAGCTCCCAGCCTGGCAAATGCCAGTCCCCCACTCGAAGCGCAGCCTTGCGCTTCCGTCTCCCCTCGTAAATTAAAAGGTGTCAGATGTTCCTTGGCACAAGGTCTCTGTCATCCTCAGTACCACATCATTTGAACGCTTTCCTGCATGTTTTTGGCCATGCCGTGCAAGCCAGCGCTCGCTGTCAAATAATTTCCAGGCACAGGGGAGGGACTGTTCCCAAGAGGCTCTGGTTGAGGGCATCCTCCTCTGAGGAGAGCTTAGTGGCGTAGATACACACCCCACCGTTACAGTTTAGCCTCCAGACCTGAGCGCGGTCCCAGGCACGTTTAATTTTCTAACACAGATGCGCTAATCCCACCGCGTCCCAGCACCCATCCTCAGAAGCCTTGCGATTCCCAGGCTGCGTGGAGCCAGTTTCAGCTCCTCGGTGCCTCTTGCCACCCCTCCTGCAGGGATGCAGAAGCTCTGCCGAGCCTTCATCACTGGGGCTGTCAAGCCCACTGGTGAGAGTCATCTATCCAAATTTAGACAGCCGCAAAGTCGATGTCTCCAATGAGCTCATCGGTTTTTGGTCCCTTTATAGCCAGTGGCAAGAAACGGGGATGACTCACGCAGCAGTTGACACCTGTCCCAGCGTGAGCTGACTCACCTTCAGGAGGTGCCCCGTGCTCTCCACCGCCCCGCGCAGCTCAGACGTTCATCTCCAGGGTTTGCGGGCTGGAATCCAAGCGGATGTATCCCATTCCCTGGAGCAACGTGTCTCAGGATTGCTGACTGCTCGCACCTACCGACGCACCATTCACCCCATAACCGGGCCTTAATTTGCCCTCCACGATCCGCTCGGATGAGCTTCCCCAGCCACACCCCCTGTATTTGCGCATAAACCTCATTTTCTCAAGACAGGCTCAAAACTAAGGAGAAAATACAACCACCAGAAAGTTCAACTGAAAGTACTACAAAACCTTTCTTAGTTGCTGCGGCTGAAAATAGAGTTGCTCGCGCACACAGGCTGTTCTTCCTTTAAAAAAAAAAAAATAAATAAAAATCTTTAAACTGCCTTGAATGCATTTGTATTTATAGCTGAGAAAACACGGCTTCCCTCGCTGAAAGCCTGTGCGAATGCGACCGTTCGCTCAGTACGTGTGATGGAGGAGCGTGAACCCGCCAGGTGGCTGCAGCGTTGCCGGCGCGTGGAGTTCATTCAACCCTCCGCGCTCCTCCTGGGATTCCTGCAAGACGCAGAGCCCGAGCAGCAGCCAAAGCCGGCGGGTCGTACCCAACCCAGCAGGGGCCGGCACTCAAACCGGAGCGGAGCCGTGGGGCGGACTTTCAAAACCCAGGGAAAAGCCAGCCTGAGGCAGAGAGGTGGTTGGAAACTCATGCAGGAGGCCAGATCTCCTCTGGTTTTAGGCTGAAGTCCAGCTGGTGACCGCAGCTGATCTCTGGATACAGACCCGTATCACCCTGCCAGCACCAAAGAGGCCAGGTTTGCAGAGCTGCAGGTGAAAATTACTGGAGCCGAGACCACGCTCATCCGAGAGCTCTGGTGTCTGTAGGTAAGCGCGAGCTCTTTCAGTGTTATTGCTTTGTCATTTTATCAGCTTGCTGCAATCTGCTGTTTTTTCTATATTTGACTGTTTATAATTAGCCCGCTGGGTTCGCTATTCTCTCAATTTCTTTATCTCTTTCCTGACAGTTTTGGAGATGGCTCCGTTTTAAATATATACTGTGCTTTAAGAAAAGAAACTCTTCTCCGGCTCTCTTTGAAGCTCAGCACTCTGGGGAGAGTGCCAGTAGACAGGCTTTCGGCTCAAAGAATATGGGTAATAAGGGACAATTAGGTGGCAGCAAACATTTAATTATCAAATGTATCGGTGCTTCTTACACTGCCTGAAGTTAAGCAGGTGCCTTATACGCAGGCTCCTTCAAATACCAAATGCAAAAAACGTTTCAGAGCAAGCCCAAATGTGCAGATGAAGACGTTTAGGCTATAAATTAGGCAGAGATTTTTAGCAAAAGCCTGGAACGGGCTTCACGTTGCATTTAGCATCTGCAGGGGACGGCGAGGCAGGTTGACAGGAGACTGCGCACCCTGTAGTAGAGAGGACCAGCTCCTGCCTGGACCATGTCTGGGAAATGCCCCGGTCAGATGCCACTGCCCTCGAGATGTCCCGGTTCTGCTCGTACCTGGGGTTGCCCAAACCCACGTCCCTTCAAGAGAGTGGACTGTCCGAGGCTGAAGCCACCAGAGCTGTCTTACCTTGTCCTGGTCATCGGCGTCACTCGCTGTCTCTCACTGGGCAGTGGAAAACACACCAATTCCTGAGATCCCCAAATTTCTCTCAGCTGTGAAGAGCCACAGGCTCCCTCGTCAGCCTCGGCGGATGATGCGTAGGGTGGAATCAAACCTGGTGCAGAAGCTCGGAGCAAATCCCCTGCAATCCTTTCAAAGCCGGTGGGAGAGCAGCCTTGCTTAGGTGCCGCTCATCCGTTGGATGTTCCCCTGAACGGTCCCACCCTCCCCCCTGACGGGATAAATCCCAGCACCTGGATGGAGAGAAGCCCAGCCTGTGCCACCACGTGCCGCAGATCCACCTCACGTTTTTCAGAGACGAGGCTGACGCTGCTCACAGGGACAAGCCGAGAACGGAAACTCGTTTATTCCAGGAAAACAAGGACGTGTTCCTGGAGACAAAGCAGGAAACAGATTTACAAAACTCCTTGCAGCTCCAGGACATGCCAGGTCTTATACACCTCACTGCCGGAAAAAAGGGGTCAGGCAGACCCCCCGCCGAGGGGCCACAGCACCACCTTGTCCTTGTCCCTCACCAGCCGCTCACAGAACATCTCCGGAGCCTGCAGTACTGAAGGCGAGCAGGATTCTTCCCAAAAGCTTTACCAAGCGCGAGGTAGGAATCCTCTGCCAAAAAAAGGGGGGTTCTCCTGTTCTCCAGCCCGTGTTCCCCCACTCAGCTCCGTCACTCCGGACCCTACCAGAAACGACCACCCGCACTTGGGCTGGTCCAGCTTCGTGAAACATTTGAAAGAAAAAAAAAAGCGTTGATTTAAACCGACTGAGAGCTGCCAAGGTTAATTCTTAAAACAATTTCCCATACATCCCGTATTCATCTGGGAACTTCTGTTCTTGCATCTTGCAAGGAACGGCACATCCCCCGGACAGAGGGACAGGCCGTGCACTCGCGCACCCAGCTTCCTAAATCTACACCGGCACCTCATACTTCAGCAGCTCTGTGTCCCTTCCTGCGCATTCTTTTTCCAGTCTCGGGACGGGGATGTGTTTCTTGTGCTCCAGCTCAAGCCAACGGTCTCCTCACTCCTTGCAAAACAGCCCCCACGCCTGGGAACCCCAGCTATTTTGACCCATCCCCCTTCTCTCGTTCTGCCTCCTTCGTCATTTCAGGCACAAAATTCAGATTCTATGGTTCTAAAACCTGGCCTGAGCGTCCCGTGGGTGGCATGGGAGAGGAGGGAGGGTGTCAGGGACTGCCTGGCGTGGGTGCTGCCCCCCTGGCGGCTCTCCTGCTGCTCTGCTTCATCGATGTCAAAGCTGGAGGCCTCTTTTCAACACCAGGTCTCCTGCACGTTGCGAGCCAGCAAATCGAATCATAGAAGAACGGTTCGGGTTAGAAGGGACCTTAAAGATCATCATGTCCAGATCTTGTGGCATCTGGAGGCAGAGCTCGGGTGGTCGGTTTATTTTTTCCATGAAGTGTCAGCTTGGGCTTTAAAAATCCCATCGTGGTGGGGAACGCTCACTTACCTCTCTCCTGATGGAGCACGGCTGCTGCTTCCAACGCCTCATCTCCCCTTCAACTTTCCGAACCTCCTTCCCGGGCAGCTTCTCTTCACCCACCTCCTAGGAAAAAAAACCAAACGCGACCCGCTGCCTCGCAGGTGGTGTCAAACCTCGCTTTTCAGACCCAGGTCCAAGTTGTCTGAGGCGCAAGGGCCAAAATGGGCTCCTGTTCCTGCGGTGCTCCCCTCGGCGCTGTGCGTGCAGCGAGGGCTCTCCTCCGCCTGCTTTCCGCTGGTCCACATACGCACAGTTCCCAGGGAGCAAAATCCCTCGGAGACGGTGCACAAGGGACGCTTGCTCGTGGCTGGAGAGTGCAGCGAAAGCAAGCGTTAATTCCACTTACAGGAGGAAATTGGCAGGAGAGCAACTGAATTTTCCGCCCAGCTCTAAAGTGCTCTCAAAGCTATCTAATTTATCACTGCGGCAGCAGCAGCAGCCATTCAAATGCTCTCCCAGCTCCCTGGCTTTGCAATCAGGCGATGAGATGACTTCATGTTAGCAGGCGGATCCAAGATCTTTGTCCGTCTCCAGTTCTTGGGTCCTCACCAGATCTTGCGGTTGCGCGTGGCCCTTTGGGCCCTCTGCTGCGCCGCGCCACCGTGGGCGGCTCTGAGAGGCGTAGACTCTGGGCTTGGTGCTTCAAACCACCACGCTCGCTCGGAGGAGACTTCTGTCTGCCCAGGGTGCCTGGCTGGGGCTTCGGTCTTCAAGGAGCAAAGGGCAGTGGTAGGTTGCGGTGGGCTGTGCTCCTTTCCCTGCGCCCTGGTGAGAGAGGAGCGGAGAGGAGCTGCCTTCTACTAAGAGAATCACAGAAGGAATCATAGAAGAATCATAGCGGACAGTAACGTCTCTTGTCTGCGTACCAAAAATTTTAGTTTAGCCTACCTCAGAAGAGACGTGAAGAAAGGAGAATATTTTGCTGCCTTCAGGAAACCAAGAAGCACCCTCCTGCACTGGTACGAGACGTGGGCAGCTCTGTGAAGGCCAGGCGTGCTGATAAAACAGGCGCGCTCGGAGAGAAATGTCTTTTTGAGCAGTTTCTGACACGCGTGTAACTCCCTCAGACAGCTTCGTGTGCCCTCTTGGACACGTGGGCCAAAACTCCCGGTCTAATTTCTCCTCTGGCAAGAAATTGAGAGGGAAGACGCGGCTGTGATAAATCACCGCTTCAGTGAGGTCTCTGTCGCTGCCACACGGGCTGCCCTCGTAAGCAAACTGAAAGGAACAAGATCCAGCCCAAGGCAACACCATTTCGCGAGGTCTTCTGGATGCTTGGAACAAGGTGAAGCTGTCAGGGTAAGTTCAGCGGCGTCAGCTCTGCCCTTCTGTTAAGATCCGTGACACGAACCGCAGCTGCTCCGCAAAGATTACCAGAAATATAAAAAATACGGCATCTCCCTCAGGAAGGCAAGAAACAGCTCTGCTGCAAGACACCGGCAAAACATCCGGAGACAATGACCAGAAGCTTCTAATTATCCTACTCCACAATAATTAATTGAAATGAGGAAGTACGCACGCAATATGAAAATGAAGGGATGTACTGAGGGGGATTTAGCAGCGTATTTTCCCCAGCTGTGGAGAGGGACAACAGGGGAACGGCTTCTCCCAGCTGAACCATCCCTGGGAACGGAGCAGGGAAGGAGTCCAGCCTCCAGTGGGAAGGGGGCAGGGGTGGACCAGGCTGGTGTCACTCACTCATGACTCAGCCACACTGACAATACCAACAAACCACCCCAAACTGCACCAACCTAAAAAAAACCACCAACCCCACGTGGCAAAGGCTGTGGTCAAAGAAAAAGGGGCACTTGTGGGCTCTGCTGCCCACCAGCCCACCGCTTCCATTTCTGCCCCCATGCCCCCTTCACTGGGCGCTTCCCCGAGTCCTTCGTCTCCCCTCATCCCCGTCCTCCTTTGCCAGGTCCACCCCGTTTCCACCATCCTCTTCTGTGGTCTCCTCCCACGCTCTCGGTGCGTTTCTTCCTCTCTCCTTTTGCCGTGTCTCCTCACGCCCCATGTTCTCTCCACGCTCCCCTTCTCCCGCAGACAGAGAGCTGCCACCCCACGTCCCTCATGAGATCCGCCTCCCAGATGCTCACCCCCACGGGACACATACCAGCCTTTCTCCGTGCAGAAGTCATCTACCTGGGCTTATGCAAAGCGTTTGACACTGTCCCGCACGACATCCCGGTCTCTGAACTGGAAAGGCACGGATTTGATGGACGGACCACTGGGTGGATAAGGAACTGGCTGGATGGCTGCGCTCAAAGGGCTGTGGTCAACAGCTCAATGTCCCAAGTGGAAACCAGTGACGAGTGGCGTTCCTCAGAGGTCGGTACTGGGACCAGCGCTGTTTAACTTCTTTGTCGGAGACATGGACAGTGGGATCGAGTGCACCCTCAGCAAGTTTGCCAACGACACCAAGCTGTGTGGCACGGTCGACACGCCGCAGGGAAGGGATGCCATCCAGAGGGACCTGGGCAGGCTGGAGAGGTGGGTCCTTGCCAACCTCATGAGGTTCAACCAGGCCAAGTGCAAGATCCTGCACCTGGGTCACGGCAATCCCAGCACAAACACAGGTTGGGTGGAGAATGGCTGGAGAGCAGCCCTGAAGAGAAGGACCTGGGGGTGCTGCTGGATGAGAAGCTCAACAGCAACATGCGCTGGCAGCCCAGAACCCCCCGCAGCCTGGGCTGCCTCAAAAGAAGCGTGGGCAGGGGGGCGAGGGGGGGGATTCTGCCCCTCTGCTCCACTCTGTGAGACCCCACCTGGAGCCCTGCGTCCAGCCCTGGAGCCCTCAGCACAAGAAGGACACGGAGCTGTTGGAGCGGGGCCAGAGGAGATGCTGGGAGGGCTGGAGCCCCTCTGCTGTGGGGACAGGCTGAGAGAGCTGGGGGGGTTCAGCCTGGAGAAGAGAAGGCTCCGCGGAGACCTTGGAGCCCCTTCCAGTCCCTCAAGGGGCTCCAGGAAAGCTGGGGAGGGACTCTGGAGCAGGGAGGGGAGTGATAGGACACAGGGTAAGGGTTTCAAACTGGAAGAGGGGAGATTGAGACGAGATCTGAGGAAGAAACTGTTTAAAATGAGGGGGGTGAGCCCCTGGCCCAGGTTGCCCAGAGAAGCTGTGGCTGCCCCATCCCTGGAGGGGTTCAAGGCCAGGTTGGACGGGGCTTGGAGCAACCTGGGCTGGTGGGAGGTGTCCCTGCCCAGGGCAGGGCGGGGGATGAGATGATCTTTACGGTCCCTTCCTACCCGAACCATTGTCTAAGTAGGGGAAAGCGGAGGAAAGGGGGTCCTTTACCCTCTCAGCAGCTCTCTCCACCAACCGCTCCTCCTCCAGCTCTGTGGCTGAGACGATTGCAGCCAGAGCCCCCTGACACTTGGAAGCCATGAGGAGTGGACAGAAGCCAGGCTGTGCCTTTCCTCAGGCACAAAGGTGGGACGCAGGGACAAGGCACAAGGCTTTTTTCTTTTTGCAGCAACCATGCCTGGGAGAGACGCGGTGAGAGGGGGGCTGGAGCGTGAGAGCTCGGAACTGGAGATTTCGCTGAGGTCCTCCGCTAGAAACGTATTCACCTCGTGGCGATCCCTCGTTTATAATTACTCTGAGACCCAGCAATTCACTGGGCTCACGGCCGCGTTGCCGGTGCTCCGGTTGCTCGGTCGTGCGACGTCCAGGCAAGCGCTTGACGGAAACTCATCAAATCACAACCAAAGCTGTTATCATTCAAGGTGGCAATTTCGACAAGGAAAAGGAATACGCGGCGGGTGTCGAAGGACAACGACACTATCACCAGAGAGGAGCCGAGGAGCGCAACCGCCTTTGTGAAGTTTTCCCACGTGGTGCAGATAAGACTGGATTTACTGTGGGCCTTTGCTGCCCTAAACCTCGTACAATGGCTCCATCCATCCAGACTAAATAAAAAGTTGCGGCTCGCCCTGCCTTTGATGGGGAAAGAGAGAGGCCCCCCCCTCTCTTCATTCTGGAAAAAAATAATGACATCAGGCTGCCAAGGCCCCGGAACAGAGACACCGCGCTACGATTTACACGCTAAATACAACAGGAGCGAATGTAGAGATCGCCTTCCTGACCTCGCAACACCCCAGCGCACAAACCCGCCCCGTCCCTTCACCAACTTGCAATGTTGAGGCGAAATGGGGTCCTGAGCCCGGGGGGGAGGGAGGGTTTGGGACCCCCCCAGGTGGGGCTGGTCAGGGCCATCAAGGCTGTTGGTGCCCTCAGGGGCGCAGACACCTGCTTTTCAAGAGACGGCGGCACATAAAATCCTGCTCGGAGGACCGCAACGTCCAACACGCACGATGCACGTCCCTTCTACACGTGGCGGATGTTTTTCTGCGTCGTTACATCTCTTTTTTTTTTTTTTTTTTTTTGCAATATTCCGTGAAAGCATAACTCAAAACACTTGACACGCAGAGAATTTTCCGAAGCCCTGCCTGGCACCCGCTGTAATGAAAGGCAGGATCGATCTGCTTAAACCCACTGAAACGTTTCGTCGCGGATTGGCTCCTGGGAGGAACCGTACACAAGCGGGAGAAAACGTTCAGATCCGGTGCCTGTGTGTGTACGACAGGACCGACGCCGGGCGCGCACGCGTCATTTCACCCCTAAATCTGTAATTTTAAACCCAGGCGATTGTCGTCCCTATTCTGGGGCTGGCTACATAATGCAGACCTGGAGGAGCTTCCCAAGTCGCTCTTAAACCAGGCGTTTATCCTGGGTCGCCTGAAGCAGTTATTTTAGCGAGACACCCCGGGGAGGGATTCAACCGGCTGTTTATAAACGCTTAAAACACAGGCACCTGCGTGTCACCCAGGCACCCACAGCTGCCTTTACTGGCAGCGGAGGCAACGGGTGCGGGTCACGTCATCCTAAAGCAGGCACCTGAAACAGCTTAAACGAATCTTAAATGAACTCCACTCCCAAACGTAATTTAAAGAAGCAAAAAGACAGCAAAGGCAGGGCCTCCTTTAGGGCTCGCTCTCCTGACAGATTCCCCTCCTTGTGCAACGTCGGGATCGTATTTTGAGCTTGAAATTGCTGAAAATCTTTCATCCCCGAGTCTTAGTACATCTCTGCCTGTTGTACGAAAGATTCCTCCGCCGGCGATCGCCGCTAGGTACGCTAACAGCGCGCGCGGCCAAGTGACTTCCCAGCCTCTCCCTTGCGTTGCTGCCTTTCCTCTTCACGCCAAACCCTACAGAGGCAACGCTGCCTCAAGCCGCTCTTCTAATAGGACATTTCTTAGCTTTTTATTTGTTTTCTTTGGAAAAGCCAATGCTGGAGGTGTAAAAGAAGGTGCCCCACCGCTTGGAAATTTTGCTAGCCGCCGGCATTTGAATTGATGGGCCACCAAAAGGGAAAAAAAAACCTGCCCCAAACCTGACGGCGCAGAGGCAGGAGGCCAGGGAGCCCCTTTCTTTGCATGAGAAAAGGATTTGATAGCGGCTCTGAAGCCGGGGAGGCATAAGGGGAATTCTTGCACGGGTCTACGCTCTAAGCAAGCGTAAAGTCTTCTGTCCCGTCTCGCCGCAGCATCTCCAGGCACGCGGTGTGCCCCTCCGCCCGGCGACGCTTCCAGATTTTACGGTCTCTGCCCTTGGCTCGGTCTGGGTCAACGCTTTGAACTTCAGCTCCAAGGCGCGGGCATTCAGAGACAGATCATGACGCTTATTTATGACGCCCGGAATCAGCTGGACCGTTCCTGTTCAACGTTCTAAACGGCTTTTTTTTTTTTTCTTTTTTCTTTTCTCTTTTTTCCCCCCTCCAGGAGGATTACCACAGAGCACTACTCTCTGTAAGTTTTTGATCCACGCACCAAAAAATGAGCTGAAGGGAAGCCATCGTGCAGCTCCGGAGGAAGCAGATCCTGACGCCGCTGCAAGATCAGCGATCTCGAGTCGTCCCACCAGCCTGAGAAAAAGCTGCCGCCTCCCTCCAAAGTGCGGTACGGCTCCGGCAGCGTTAGGAAATGGCGCTGAAATAACAGCCCGGCCCGGATGCAACCCTGACTTCGTGCCTTTAAAACCCATGTGCGAAGAGGGATCAGATGTGAGGAACGCAGAAGGGTTTGGAGGAGAGACAGCAAGATGTCAGACCTTCCGAGAAGCAGGTTGCCATGGCGACTGGCTCGTTTAACCCAATAAGGGTCAGGCAACCCCTCATGTTCAAGCTAATTTAATTAAAGAGGTGGGAAGGATGAGGAAAATACATTGGCACAGGCTCGGCTTCAGGACGCTGTTCCTCGGGCTGGGCAGGGTTCGCCATGCCAGGTTTTGGTTGGGCACCTCCAGCATCACGGGGCCCTTGGTAACCAAACGCAGCCCCTGGGGAGGAAGGAACCAGAGAGGAAGGACCAGACGCAGCGGACACCCCGCGGCGGGGAGACGGCGTGCAGTGCCTCCCATCCCTCCCCCTGGCTGCCACGAGCGCATCTCTCCCAGGATGAGGGAGCTTCCAGCTGCACTGGATGCTCTTCTCGATGGGATCCTTGCCTGAGCCATCGGTAACGGGGCTTTATCTCCCTTCTGAATTTGAAATGCGGATAAAGCAAGGCTGGCAAGGTAATTATCCCTCACTGTCAAACATGGCTCTTGGTTTGCTGTCTGCAGACAGCTGGAGAGTGATGAGTCCCTTTGTGTTTGCAGCGGCCTTGGATTTGCTCCAGGAAAAGGTGCAAACAGGCAGGGAAGTTTTGCATTAACACGCCCCATCGGCACAGATTCCGCTAAGCTGGAGAGAAGGGGCGCGACTGAAGTGAGAGGGCAGCCTGGGCCCGAGCGTGAAAACGGCTCCGAGCTGAAAATGCAAATCTTCCGCACAGGGAGCTGATGTCAGACTCGCAGAAGACCTCGCCAGGCACCCAAAAAGTGCTGTGCCCTATGGAAAGTCTGGTCCTTAACGGCAAAGGGCTGGAGCCCCTCTGCTGTGGGGACAGGCTGAGAGAGCTGGGGGGGTTCAGCCTGGAGAAGAGAAGGCTCCGGGGAGACCTTCCAGCCCCTTCCAGTCCCTCAAGGGGCTCCGGGAAAGCTGGGGAGGGACTCTGGAGCAGGGAGGGGAGCCATGGGACGAGGGGGAAGGGTTTTCCACTGGAAGAGGGGAGATTGAGATGAGATGTGAGGCAGAAATTCTTGGCTGTGAGGGGGGTGAGCCCCTGGCCCAGGTTGCCCAGAGAAGCTGTGGCTGCCCCATCCCTGGAGGGGTTCAAGGCCAGGTTGGACGGGGCTTGGAGCAGCCTGGGCTGGTGGGAGGTGTCCCCAGGGCAGGGGGCTTGGAACTAGATGATCTTTAAGGTCCCTTCCAACCCGAACCATTCTGGGATTCTATGACTTCGAGAGGTTTCTCTGCCGTAGCGGGGCCACCGGGAGCTTTAGGTGTTACCACTGACCACCTTTTCACTCTCCGCCCGAAGGCGTGCTCCCCACGCAAGCGTTGGAGCTGCCACCTGCTCATTCCCTCCCCTCCTCTCTCTGTATCTCTGACCCCTGGCACCGGCTTCTGCTCCCGTCCCTGTGCTGACCAACAGACCCAGGGCACCCCTGGAGATCGCCGAGTCAAACTCCCCTGCTCAAAGCAGGGTCAGCTGGAGCAACCAGAGTGTCTTCTCGCTCCCAGCATGTCACCAAGTGCTGTCACAGGACACAGCCACCCATGGCGGGAGGTGCCACAGGCTCCGGCATGGACAAAATGTCCCCAGTGCCAGACTGGGAGGGCCACTAGAGCATCGCCCTACTGTCGATGGTCACCATCCCTCTGTTGGTGGCCAGATGGCATGGGGGGATACCAGTGAGCCAGTCGCGTCCCCTCCCTCCCCAGTACAGATGTCGGCTTCGAGCAGAAATAAGCCGGCACCCTCAACTCCAAAAGCAGCCCGGGGCCACCCACACAGAGAGAGACACGTTTTTAGGCAGAAAAACCCCATCCAGTGCATACCTCTTGCCGTTCATCACCCACAGGGTCTGGCTCCTTGCTTACTCCCGTCTTTTGGCGTCTCAGGACCCATTTCTGCGGCAGGAAAGGCTCGGTCTTGGGTTTTTTTTCTGTTAAAAAAACACCCAACAAACAACTCTTTCTCTTTTCTGAATCTTGTCCAAATTCATTCACTGGCCCTCTGCCTCCCTTCTGAATGACTCCAGGGGAGTCCTCAAGTCTCAGCATTATTATGTTTTATTTATACAGCACAATAAACGTACGTGGCACTTTCCAACACACATCAAACGGCAAGGTCCGTTTTCTGATGAGTGCACAGTTTGATTCAGAAAAAACACTGTATGTAAAACGCAACAGTCTCCTGGCCTGTGTCAGCTGAGCTGCGCCGGTGAGGAGACTGACGCCTCTTCGCTGTGTTTCTCCAACCCCTAAAATTTAAAGAAATGGAAGAAATCCCTTCGAATGGCCCCTGGTGACAGCACTCATAGAACGTGTTGGGTTGGAAGGGACCTCCAAAGGCCAACCAGTCCGACCCCCTGCAGCGAGCAGGGACATCGTCAACTAGATGAGGTTGCTCAGAGCCTCATCCAGCCTGGCCTTGGACGTCTCCAGGGATGGGGCCTCCACCCCCTCTCTGGGCACCCTGGGCCAGTGTCCCACCACCCTCAGTGGAAAGAACTTCTTCCTCATGGCTGATCTAACCCTGCCCCGCTCTAGTTTAAAGCCGTTGCCCCTCGTCCTGTCGCTCCGTGCCCTTGCAAACCGCCCCTCCCCAGCTTTCCTGGAGCCCCTTGAGGGCCTGGAAGGGGCTCCAAGGTCTCCGCGGAGCCTTCTCTTCTCCAGGCTGACCCCCCCCAGCTCTCTCAGCCTGTCCTCACAGCAGAGGGGCTCCAGCCCTCCCAGCATCTCCATGGCCTCCTCTGGCCCCGCTCCAACAGCTCCGTGTCCTTCTTGTGCTGAGGGCTCCAGGGCTGGACGCAGGGCTCCAGGTGGGGTCTCACTGAGCGGAGCAGAGGGGCAGAATCCCCTCTCTGGATCTGCTGCCCACGCTTCTTTTGATGCAGCCCAGGATACAACTGGCCTCTGGGCTGCGAGCGCGCGTTGCCGGCTCACGTCCAGCTTTTCACCCACCGCTCCCTGGAGCCGTTCAGGTTTACACCCCTGCGTCTCTCTGCTGCTTGCTCCAGGCACGTCTTTCAGGCCCTGCTGGGGACGTTGGTCCTCACAAGCAGCAGCGGCAATTCAGGGGTCATAGAATCCCAGAATGGTTCGGGTTGGAAGGGACCTTAAAGATCATCCAGTTCCAATCCCCTGCCCCGGGCAGGGACACCTCCCACCAGCCCAGGCAGCACGTCCTGCTCCAAAGGTTTTCACCGGCGAGACCACACCACGTACCCAGAGAGCAGCCGCCGCCAGGAGAAAGCAGAAGAGCGCAGGCAGGGGAAAAAAAAAAAAGAAAAAAATGCAAGCAGGAGAAAAGGGAGCTGCTTTTATTGGTGGAAACTGTTAAAAACCACCACTCTGAGCGCTCTGGGACAGCTTCAGCAAAGCGCGAAGCACCAAGCTGGGGAGTCCCTTGAGAGCGAAACGGTGAAAGAGAGGACAAAAAAAGCAGTTTTCCAAGCACCTGCGGGCGCTCTGCTGTATGCCCAGCAAAGCACAGTGCATTCCTTAGCGATTTGGATCATTTTGGACTCAATCTAAGAATACCTGTTGGTGAAGGACGAATAATTAGTTGTCAGCATCTCACGTTTTCCAAAGAACTGTTCCCTCTGCGCACAGCTACGCTCCCCTAAAAAAAACCCAACGGTGAGTAAAGGCAAGGCTCGGATAAACAAATAAGAAAGGGAGTGCCTGGAGGCATTTGTGCTTCCCTGCGGGTGCACTGGATGCGCTTAATCCAAAGCTTTTTTCCTCCTTCAACCTGGTGAAAATCCCTCCCTGGGGGGTTCAGGAAACTTTTCACACTGACCTGCCCTCGGCGCTGCTCCGACGGCGCGAGGTGCCGGGAGCTGACTGTCGACATCGCCGCGGCCGGTTTCCCCCCGGGCTGGAACGCAAGCCGCGGTGTCAGCGCGGTTCGCACCCGCCGTGAGATGTTAACGCCGCGCAGCGTCAGAGGTGACAGCGTTACAGCAGCCCTGGGATCGCCCTGCCGGGAAGCACGACAATTGTTCATTTCTGTGCCGCGCCGCGTATACTCTCAGAGGTGGAAACGATGAAGCCTAAATCCATTTAAATTTTCTAAAACGCTTTTGGGCTGGGGAATTCTGTACTATTCAAATCACGGGGTTCAAATGATCTCAAATAGCTAGGGCAGAGAGGGGTGGGGGATTTTTTGGTTGTTTTTTCACTAAGTGACCCAGCGTAGAAAGTTCATAGAATCACAGAATGTGTTGGGTTGGAAGGGACCTCTCAAGGCCACCCAGTCCTTTAAAGCAGGGACATCGTCAAGTAGATGAGGTTGCTCAGAGCCTCATCCAGCCTGGCCTTGGATGTCTCCAGGGATGGGGCCTCCACCCCCTCTCTGGGCACCCTGGGCCAGTGTCCCACCACCCTCAGTGGAAAGAACTTCTTCCTCATGGCTGATCTAAACCTGCCCCGCTCTAGTTTAAAGCCATTGCCCCTCGTCCTGTCGCTCCGTGCCCTTGCAAACAGCCCCTCCCCAGCTTTCCCGGAGCCCCTTGAGGGACTGGAAGGGGCTCCAAGGTCTCCGCGGAGCCTTCTCTTCTCCAGGCTGAACCCCCCCAGCTCTCTCAGCCTGTCCCCACAGCAGAGGGGCTCCAGCCCTCCCAGCATCTCCGGGGCCTCCCCTGGCCCCACTCCAACAGCTCCAACTCACTCGTCTGGATCCCTCCCCAAATCTTCACAGGTCTCCTGGGGAATTCCCAGTGAACACATCTCCCCGCTGCATCCACAGAGAGGGATCAGCAGCTCTCCCTGGCAGGGGTGTGAAATGGGGTGAGGGCTGATGGCAGCAGGTATCTGAACCTCAAACCCTCTGTTCATCTGGACACCTGGACCTACGCCACCATCCAGAAGGAAAACCGCCCGGAATGCTGAGGGCTGAGACCAGAGCAGAGGTCCCCGTGTCACCGCGGCGGCTGTGAATCGCTGCCATCTGCCGCTCCGCGAACGCGGGGCCGCGGTGCTCTCAGCGCTCCAGAAGACTGAGAGTTTGAACACAGGCTGCCAAATTAGTTACAGAAATGTAATCACATCTATACACCAGAGAGACTGCGAACGGCTGACGCGCGCGAGGAAGGCGAGGACCGGAGGTGTGCGGGAATGCAGATGGACTGGGACAGCCCTTTAAGGCAGTTCAGCGATAATTGTTGGGAGAACTCCCCAGCTGATCCCTTTTGCTGGTGCCGGGTTTAAGCTCCCTAACGGAGTGGGGGGGCGGTCAGAGAAGTTCCTCTTTAACGATTGCCACTTCACATCCCGCCCCCTTACTCGAGGAGCGGAAAGTATTTCATTATCCCTCGTTATCGGGAAACATCTTCCTGTCGCTTTTAAAATGCAGAACAGGAATGCCGATGACAACGCATGGCTTTCCTCCGCGGAGACTGCCGAGTTAACCGCTTCCACGTGGGAGGGAGTCTGCGCCAGTGCTCGTATTCCTGTTATTCCTGGGAGAAATACATAAATACATAATCGCCCTTAATTCCTCCAGACAGGCGACCGCTTCGCAGGACTGTCAGGCTGTCACTCTCAGCTTCCAAAAAGGGACAACGTCAAGCGGCTACAAGCAGCCCCTGACACATTTTTGGGGCCAAACAGCACTTTTTCGCCAGCCAGTCTGGGCTCCCAGGCCAGAGACAGGGATGCTCCCCACGGAAACAGAGATGGTCCCCGCAGAAATCCTTGGTCTTTTCTAAAGCCCTGAGCTTCAATTACGAGGTACGGGTGACGTGTCGTGCTAGACGGAAGTCTGTGCAGGAGGAAGGTTCACCGGGAGAACCGGAGCCTACGCGGAGCAAGCATTGACCTCTTCCCAACGCAACGATCGTGTGCGTCTCCACCCCCTTCTTGCCCCTGCACCATGACGGTAGGAGCTTCCAGAGGGGGAACGCGCGTGTGTGTTGGTGCCACGAGAATCATGGCATCAGAGAATGTGTTGGGTTGGAAGGGACCTTTCAAGGCCATCCAGCCCAACCCCCCTGCAGTGAGCAGGGCCATCCTTAACTGGATCACTACACACCCGCCATTCAAGAAGCGCTCGACCTCAGCGAAAGGAAGAGTCGTAAACAGCCAAACTCTATGTCTCGGTTCTCCTCGCGTGATCCTCTCTTAATAGACCTTGCACCTTGGCACCTGCGTGCAACGCTCTTAGGGAACCTGATGAAAAGCGGGGAGGGGAGACGCTGAGTAGCGTCTGTCGACCCACGGCTCCGGTCTATTAGGAAAGGAGACGGTGTTTAACGCATCGGAGAAAAAAGCGTGGGGGACACAGGATCACTCCCAGGCGCTCGCGTGTGTGCACACACCCCCCCCCCCCCCCCCACGCTCAGATGTTTTATAGGGCGGCGGAATCAGCATTCATTTTACAACTGACCTGGATTGCTAATGCGACGAAGCCAAGGCCCCCGGCACCGCTCGGAGGGCATGGTAACCAGCACGCTCTCGGGGCGACGCGCGCTCACGTCAGTCCCGTCTCCGCGCCAGTGTGCCATCTGAATGGGGTCAGACATCAGGTTGGGTGGATTTTCCGCAGTTGGCCAAGCCCTTTAGAAAGCAGCTTCCGAAAAGAGAAAGGAAACGGGATCCAAAAAGTGACTCAGGAGGAGGAAATCAGTCACTCATTAGCTCTGGGCCTTGAGGGGAGAGCTCACCCGTCCCGCGGAGCAGGGCGACACGCAGCTCCTACCAATCCAGCCTCTTTGGAGTGCCAAGGGGAACCACCAAAAAGAGAGAAAAAAACCCTTTATGGTCGGATTGACCCCACCCAAGGGTGGGCGCTGCGCCGCTGGGAAGGCAGAAGGAGACGGTGTGCCCCGCTCCAGAGGGCTGGTGGCAGCTGGGATTGACCGAGACGCTCCGAGAGGAGGAATCAATCCTTATCTGTTACAGCACCTCAAGCTCAGATGTACCATGGCAGAGCACGCTCCACCAGCTTGGAGCATGAATTTTGAAATAAACCCCTTTTTTTTCCCGCTTTGGGCGCAGTTTGTTGCTGATGCCGTTGCGGTACCGCAAGTCCACATTCTCCAGAATTTCTGATGGACTCCGACGCGTGAGATTGGAGTCAATGAAGCACGTTGTTGTGGTTATTGCTCCGCTCCCGGGGTTTCAGCAGAACACACAGCGTTTGGGGCCAGGCATAAATATCAGCTGAGCATAGTAACAGCCCAGTCGGGCTTTCGTTGGAAGTGCTGGGATACCACAGGAGATGCACTGTACACCTTCGGAGATCGCTGCAGGCCAGGCGGGATAGTCCAGAGCATCTCAGCATCAAAAGCTTCAGCGTGAGCAGCTGAGCCCCAGACATCAACCTTACCATGAACAAATCGCCCCCCAAGATCTAGTCAGGTGGTGGGGTCTCCGTCTCCGGAGACATTCCAAACCCGCCTGGACGCGTTCCTGTGCCACCTGCTCTGGGTGACCCTGCAGGTGACCCCCCAGCAGGGGGTTGGATGGGATGACCTCCAGAGGTACCTTCCAACCCCTGCTAGTCTGGGATTCTGGGATTTATAACGTTGATAAGGGATGGGCATCAGCTGCAGACTCCAGAGCCTTCCACTTAACAGACCGCACAAGTGAGTTGAGACGGTGCAGAAGAGGGAGCACTGCACGTAACGTAGGTGCAGAAGAAGAGCTGTCTGTCCAGGGTCTGGCATCGTGAGCAACGCTACATCCCTCCAGCAGCTTGTCCGGAAGGTCTCCGGGAAGTTGTGTCCATACTGACCTAGGGGATGTCTTGGATATCCTGGGTTATTTCAGCCTTAGCTACTCAAACTGTCAGGCCTGAATCCTCACCCCTCACCAGTGGACAAAAATTATAGAACCACAGAACGTGTGGGGTTGGAAGGGACCTCCAAAGGCCACCCAGTCCAACCCCCTGCAGTGAGCAGGGACATCGTCAACTAGATGAGGTTGCTCAGAGCCTCATCCAGCCTGGCCTTGGATGTCTCCAGGGATGGGACCAGTGTCCCACCACCCTCAGTGGAAAGAACTTCATCCTAATGGCTGAACTAAACCTGCCCCGCTCTAGTTTAAACCATTGCCCCTCGTCCTGTCGCTCCGTGCCCTTGCAAACAGCCCCTCCCCAGCTTTCCTGGAGCCCCTTGAGGGACTGGAAGGGGCTCCAAGGTCTCCCCGGAGCCTTCTCTTCTCCAGGCTGAACCCCCCCAGCTCTCTCAGCCTGTCCTCCCAGCAGAGGGGCTCCAGCCCCTGGAGCATCTTCATGGCCTCCTCCGGCCCCGCTCCAACAGCTCCGTGTCCTTGTGCTGAGGGCTCCAGGGCTGGACGCAGTGCTCCAGGTGGGTCATCAGGTCAGGCCAAAGCAGACATTGTATTTTCTGGGCTGAATCACTCTCCAGACTCCAGCAGCTGCATTGACTGTGTCTCCATTGACTGCAGAAGAGTGTTCAGACACCCAGCACACACATAGACAACCTCGGCTGGGTGAGTGATGATGGCTTTCCTCATCTGCAAACTGCACGTCTCTGCAGAGCTCCCAATTCTGAAGGAATCGTAAGGCACCTACACTTACCTTGTCTACTCTTGGCAAGAGGAATCCCTCCTCCAATGAGGAATGCAAGAGCCTTCACCTCTCTGCACGCGTCCGCTGTATTTTTCACAAGCGTTCAGAGGGGATGAAACGGGGATGAGTCACGAAGAAACCCCTTCCTGTAACGGTAACACACGAGCGGGGGGACGCACATTATTCAGCTTAGTTACTGGAATGCCAATGTCAAAAAACCCCAAACCCCAGCCAACCACACAAGTCAAAGGTATTTACGGCCTTCACCCAGCACAGGTTCAGGGATGAACCTCTGCAGCATCCTCTGCCGGCTCAGCAGCAGGATGCTCCGTGCGATGAAGCTCTCCTGCCTCCAGCCTCCCGCCCCACAGCCGGGAATTCCTTCTTTCTGCAGGGATATATCTCCTACGGCCGCTGGGAACAGCTCTCGCCTATTTGGGATTTGCTTCCTGATGTCTTCCTCAGGCGGGTCTCAGCGTCTTGCCCGCATTCGCAACCCGCGGTCACGTCCACGCAGCAATTGTGTGTGGTGTTCGGGACGTATATTCGCCTTGTCCAGGCACGAAATCGCACCACCTTACATAAACCAGTAAAACCACATAGGAAGAGCGTAAGAAAGAGAAATCTTCGCGTTAAATCCTACCTCATTTGGTAATCTGCTGTAGTTTTCCAAGTCGGGGCGGCTCGGTGCCCGCTAGCCAGATGTCGGCAGGTATCCCAGCCAGTTCTGTGCCGTGGCACCCTGGGACTGCCTTTGCCCGTGCCCCGTTTACCTGCGGTTTCGTATATCAAAGATTTTTCCCTCCTTTTATACAGAGCCGTTCGCTTTGCTGGCTGAATCCAAGAGGAGGAGGGAGGGAGGAGTTCCAGCCACGGAGCTTTTATTCGCCCCCCCCCCCCCCGCCTCTCAGCCCGCGGAGGGTAGAGGCAATATTTCTCCCGGGTTTTCGTTCGCTCCGTCTGGCTGCTGCTAAAGCCGGACCTCAGCCTTCGGTCCCAAATCGGAGAAGGAGCAGAGTTCTGCCGCTGAGCAGTTTTAGCAGCAGTTTTACTGGGTTTTGGGGTTTTTTTAAATCTATCCAGTGGTTTCTTTACTGCATACAAACTTGCAAAGCTTTCCCTTGGAATGTTTTTACAGCCAGCCCAAAGCTCCCTGATGTGTTCGTAACGAGCCTCATGTATGTATAATTTAGGATATGTTTAATCTCTCTGCCTCTGTAATAATAAAAAAATTTAAAAAAAAAGGTACTGTTTCGGTTGGTTTGGGGCTTTTTCTAAAATATTGGTTTTGGTTTTTCCCAGGCTGACCCAAGAATCTCGTGTGGTTGAGGGAGACGGCCCCGGCAGGGACAGGGAGGAACTGATGTACCAGAGACGATGACCGTTGCTGGGCTGAGACTCCATCCCTCTCTTATTCCTTGTGCGTTGCTTTTTGGGGTTTTTTTTTATTTCTTTTTTGCTTGAAGTCCTAGCTGCATGTGGTTCGTTTGCGTCCAGCCTGAGACGGATGGTGCCCACGTTTAATGAGGTCGCGTTTTCCCACCGGTTCCATTTGTAGCCATTTAACGTTCAGCTCTGAGTAGCAGATTGAGTTAAAGGCTATTTAAAAGTCTATGATGTGCACAAGCATTCTGCCCCATTTTTATTCTTTTGCGTGTTTGTTGATAAGCACCTCCGGGCTAAAGGTGAAGCCCATGGTTCACTTCTTGGGGGGAGAAGGCAATTTGGGACTTCTGGATGATGCTGTGGCTGCTGAGATACTCCGAGGTCCTGCTCCTGACACGCAGAGCAAGCGCGTATCCTGCACACGGGTAAAAACACAGCGTCGATGCTGTGCAAATTCAGGCAAAACCCGTGGTTCTGCTGAAGCAGAAACATTTTACGGAGACCTTGAGAACGGGATGAGCATCAGTGAAGAAAGGCGGTTCTTCCCTCCACCGACCATTGCGCGCCGGGAAAGTCTGGGCTCAGGTTCCGTCTCGCCAGACCTGAGATGAAAATTTCTGCTTGGTCTCTTGCGCAGGATGCAATTCCCTGACGAAATGGAGATGTCAGGAACTATTATGTACCTGCGCTGGTAATTGAACAGAGAGAGATCTTCTAGCCAGGGGGCAGCTCCATTCGGATGAGTTTGGAGATGTCCGCATCTCCAGCACGTCAACCTCCATCAGCTGGTTTGTAACTTTAAGGGCTTTCTGTGGCTACTCTTGGAAAGCACCTCGGAAAATGAGCTCCACACAGTGCTGGGGGCACAGCGCCTAGCCACGGGCTGTGTTGTCCCACGTGTTGTCCTATCCCGAGCGCAGGCAGTGATGGACAACACGCATCTGACAATCCGCATGCTTCCCCAGGAGGTCAGCGCCTTTGCCGTTGGAACTGCGGCTGCGGCGGATACCATCAGCCCTCCAACGTCTGCACCGTGGGCCCTGGTCTCGCTGGTATTCACATATAGGTCGCGCCACAGCGCCCGGTTGTACAACACTCGAGCCGCACGCGCTCTTCATCCTCCACAGGCCTCATGAAAAATCGCACCTACCAACGCCCCGTGCGCCCCCCGAAGCACAGAGCACGCGTGGAGAAAGTCCAACGTGGCGGTAAGTGGTACAGAATCACAGAACCACAGGATGGTGGTGGTTGGAAGGGCCCTCTGGAGATCACCCGGTCCCAGCCCCTGCCAGAGCAGGGTCACCCAGAGCAGGGGGCACAGGAATGCGTCCAGGGGGGGTTGGGATGTCACCGGAGATGGAGACCCCACCACCTCTCTGGGCAGCCTGGGCCAGGGCTCTGCCACCCCCACAGCAAAGAAGTTCCTCCTGGCGTTGAGATGGAACTTCCCATGGTCAAGTTTGTGCCCGTTACCCCTTGTCCTGTCACCAGGCACCGCTGAGAAGAGCCCGGCCCCATCCTCCTGACACCCGCCCTTGAAGTATTTATAGGCGTTGATAAGATCCCCCCTCGGTCACCTTTTTTCCAGCCTAAAAAGCCCCAAATCCCTCAGCCTTTCCTCATCAGAGAGGTGTCCCAGTCCCCTCACCATCTCGGTACGGCGACACGCTGCCCTGCTCGGAGAGCCCCCGTGCCGGCGGTACGGAGGTTGACGTGCAGCACCCGGCGAAAGCCATTGGCATCCCAGATGCTCTGCACGCCCAGGACACGGCACCGACACGCAGCACGCGCCTCCACGCCTGCCCTCTTCCCGCAGGGCAGTCAGGACCTTGAGACCAACAGCAATGCCCGGCAGGTTTTCATTTAAAGGCACCGCAAAGGAAGCTGCATCTCTGCTGCACCTCTTTGCACTAAGTGCCTTTGAAGCAATTTTACTCTAAGTTCCCTCTCGGCTACTGTCAAGTTATTCTTTTCCTCTGTCAAAACCTTTTTATTCACTGGGAACCTCAGCAGGGTTCTTCACTTGTTAATATTGCTGATTAAATTTCCTAGTCTCTAACGTAAATATTCAAAGAGACTCTTCCCTCTTCCCACCGCTTAAATAGCACAGAGCGTGCATTTACATCCATCGCCTTGTGCAGCAGGGCCCTGGACGAGCTGGAGAGCTGGGCCCGAGCAAACCTCGTGAAGCTCAACAGGGCCAAGTGCAGGGTCCTACACCTGGGTGGGGACAACCCTCAGTAGGGGCTGGGGGATGAGGGGATAGGGAGCAGCCCTGCGGAGGAGGACTTGGGGGTCCCGGTGCATGAAAAGCTGGATGGACGTGAGCCAACGATGTGCACTCTCAGCCCAGAAGGCCAACCGCATCCTGAGCTGCATCAAAAGAAGCGTGGGCAGCAGATCCAGAGGGGGGATTCTGCCCCTCCGCTCCGCTTGGTGAGAGCGCTGTGTCCAGCCCTGGAGCCCTCAGCACAAGAAGGACACGGAGCTGTTGGAGCGGGGCCAGAGGAGGCCATGGAGATGCTCCAGGGGCTGGAGCCCCTCTGCTGTGAGGACAGGCTGAGAGAGCTGCGGGGGTTCAGCCTGGAGAAGAGAAGGCTCCGCGGAGACCTTGGAGCCCCTTCCAGTCCCTCAAGGGGCTCCAGCAAAGCTGGGGAGGGGCTGTTTGCAAGGGCACGGAGCGACAGGACGAGGGGCAATGGCTTTAAACTAGAGCGGGGCAGGTTTAGATCAGCCATGAGGAAGAAGTTCTTTCCACTGAGGGTGGTGGGACACTGGCCCAGGGTGCCCAGAGAGGGGGTGGAGGCCCCATCCCTGGAGACATCCAAGGCCAGGCTGGATGAGGCTCTGAGCAACCTCATCTAGTTGACGATGTCCCTGCTCGCTGCAGGGGGTTGGACTGGGTGGCCTTTGGAGGTCCCTTCCAACCCCACACGTTCTGTGGTTCTATGAAATCGCACAGGGCACGCGCAGCTGAGGACAGACGTGATCCCTGACATACATCCCCAAAGCACGCCGGCAAGACCCCCAGACAGCAATGCCGCGCTTCCCAGCCCCACGGGCACTGGTGACCCGCCTGCTTCGCTGCCTCCCACCATTGCTACCTACGAGAAAGGATGCAGGAAGCCTCGCGTCGGTCTCCAGGACGTCCTGGGTGAAGTCCGGTCCTCGCAAAGCTGGACAACGGGGAGGCAAAGAAGGAAGAAGGTGAGAAAACCCTCCTGGATGTGTGGCGTGTCGTTGCAAATAGCAAAGCTCTGTGCTTCAGAGGAGGGCCGCAGGGCAGGCGAGGGCACCGTGCATCAGGGCTCGGCACTTCTCCAGCCACGAGCGTCTGTTTCCTTTGCTGGCTCCAGACTCCACCTTGGCACGGGAGCCCTGGGAAAGGACTGCACCCTCTGGCCCAACGAGCTGTTCGGGGCTGAGCTGGGGATTTCAGACTGGGGTTCTCCTCCCCACCATCACCGTCTGCTCGTCTTTCTACGTTTAATCTTTCATTTGTCTCCCTCCTGTAGCGCGAGGCTCCGGCGCGTCCCCCCGGGCCCTGAAGAACTCATGCCAATGGTGGGAGAAGCCAGAGGTCCCTCGAACAGGGGCCAGACTACAACTGGCGTTGCAGGATTCATTCCTTTGCAGGCTACGGCAGCAACTCCTCCCCTGCTTACAGAAGAAAGCTCACGCTCCTTGAAGGGCTTTACCTCTTGCGTTAATAAGAGTTGCTTAAGGAGAGCACTTCTAAAGAGGGGCATAAATCTTTGACGAGGCTTCACGAACACACCGAGCGACGCCCGGCCAGACGAGTTAAACAGGCGGCGAGCCCGCAGGAAGATTATTTCCATCCCACTTCATTCTTCAAAGCGCTGGGACAACAGAGCCCAGGAGGCAAGTGGGGTACCGCAGGCAGCCGGAGCCTGCGCCTCTTCGTGTTCCCTTACGGCACCCCACGATTACCATCAGTTCTACCCCAGCGCCGTATTTTTCTCTCCTCTCCTTCACCATCAAGCCTTTCTGTCCGTTCCCGGGCAGAAGGAATGGCATTCTTTTCCCTGGCATACGAAAGACTATAAAACCTACTAAGTATCGATCTCGGCTTCAGCATCATCAGCCAAACACCGACATTGCTTAAACAAAGGGGAGCGCGGGCGGCATGTCACTCCTGCTCTTGGGGACAGCCGCAGGGAGGTACGTCGAGGTGGAGAAAAGCTGTTATCGATTCAACTCCACGTTGCGAAGCCCTTCCCCTTCCTGCATTAAGGGCTAATTTTAGGCTGGGATGATTTGATAATGCGGTGGCGCTCGTCATGCAAAGCCATTTTTCATTTCCCGTCCAACGCGGGCAGACGGGGAGCCAGGGCGGCGCTGGGTGCTGGGCAGCCGCGGGGGCCAGCACACCTGGAAGCCATGGCGGCTTCATCTTGTGCCCCGCTGCTTCTCCGCTGATGTCTCTCCCCCTCCCATCCTGTCCCCAGATGCTCTGGCTTCCCTCCTGCCACAAGCAGGAGGGCTGGACGTAGCTGAGGACACCTCCAGAAGCTCCAGCCCCTCTCCGGCGGGGTGCCAGGTGGCCGTGCACCCCGTGGAGGTTGCCCAGGCCACAGGGTGAGCTGTGAGCACCGGCGCTGCTCCCCAGCTTTGTGGCCTTCAGTTTCCCTTGTGCAGCAGCCAGGGCACGAGGTCGGTTATGAAGCCAAGGCTCGTCCCAAAACCCAGCTGGGACTTGAATCCGGAGTAAATTCTGTCGTTGCAGAGCTGATTCCGGCAAATCCGCGGCTGACGAGAACAGCATACGCAGGAGTCTGGCGCCAAGAAAAGACTCTGCCCTGAGCTCTTCCCTGGACAGCCGTGGGAAAGCCGGCAGCACCCGAGACATTGCTTAACGAGAGGACAGAGCAGCAGAGCAAGCCCATCCCAGGGAGCGTGCCCCCCCCTTCCCCAAAAGAGGTTTCACCAGCTAAGAAACACCGCTCAGAGCTGTGCTGAAAGCCCCCGGCGTGGGTGGCGCAGACCGGGCTGGCCACCACGTCCCAGCCCCTAGCAGAAGCCTTGGATATCTATTTATCTGTATCGGGAGGTGAACAGGTAGCGTTTGGTCCCTCCTTCCTGCGGCCACGCTGCAAGCGCTGCAGAGCAAACGGCCGGGAGAGACGTCGGGCCGAGAGGAGCTGCACGGAGCAGGAGATTACCCTCGGCCTTTCCCCGGCCGCGCAGAAAAGATGCGATGCTTTATCACTGCAGGACAAACCGCGGTCCTTCCCACCGGGCTCCTGGGAACAGCCGGGGAGGGCGATGCTCCCATCCCACCCCGACATCCCACCTCGGAGCCGATGGAGCTGCAGCCGCCCTTTGTACGGCTTTGCCTGACGCTGCGGCTCCGATGCCAACGGAGTCACATCGTCACCAGCCCCCGCCTGAAATGACGGTGCAGAGCCTTGACGCTGCCTGGTCGGAGCGGGGCGAGGCTGCTGGCACGAGCCCAGCCGCTGGCCCTGCACGCGTCCAGCAGAAACACCGCAGCTCGCCTGCAGCCAGGCAGGGAATCGGAGATGATGGAGGAGCCGGGGCCGGGGCCGGGACCGGGCGGGAGGCAGGGGGAAGGGACGCCGCGAGCTCACGGCTACCTGGGGCAGCATCCCTCTTCTCCCAAGGGAAGCACCAGAAACACGGGGGATGCGCGTCCCTCTCTCGTCCCGCCGTACTCACCCCAGCCCCGCTTCCCTCCCCACCACTGTCCTGGTCGCTTCCAGCCCACCAGCCCTCGAGGGGCCCTCATAAGCCCAGGCTTCTCCTTGCCCCACAAGCCGTGCCACGGTCGGGGTGGGGGGGAACGACTCACAGAATCACAGAACAGTCGGGGTCGGAAAGGCCCTCTGGAGATCACCCAGTCCCAGCCCCTGCCGGAGCGGGGTCACCCAGAGCAGGGGGCACAGGAATGCGTCCAGGCTGGGTTGGGATGTCTCCGGAGACGGAGACCCCACCACCTCTCTGGGCAGCCTGGGCCAGGGCTCTGCCACCCCCACAGCAAAGAAGTTCCTCCTGGCGTTGAGATGGAACTTCCCATGGTCAAGTTCGTGCCCGTTACCCCTTGTCTCGTCCCCGGGCACCACTGAGAAGAGCCTGGCCCCATCCTCCTGACACCCCCCCTTGAAGTATTTATAGACGTTGATAAGGTCCCCCCTCGGTCAGGACTGAGTCTCACGGAGTAGACAATTCTCTCAAAAGCCTGTGTGAACTCATCTGATGCTTTGCACGCCCAGATGTGTCTACAAGGAAGCTGGGGAGGGGCTGTTTGCAAGGGCACGGAGCGACAGGACGAGGGGCAATGGTTTAAACTAGAGCGGGGCAGGGTTAGATCAGCCATGAGGAAGAAGTTCTTTCCACTGAGGGTGGTGGGACACTGGCCCAGGTTGCCCAGAGAGGGGGTGGAGGCCCCATCCCTGGAGACATCCAAGGCCAGGCTGGATGAGGCTCTGAGCAACCTCATCTACTTGACGATGTCCCTGCTCGCTGCAGGGGGTCGGACTGGGTGGCCAACGCCGTCCTGCTCCGCGCCGGCTTTCCTGAGCTGCAACACGCTCCGTCCCCGCACAGCTCCAGCTCACGGCACGCGGGTTTGCAGCCCGCGGACAGACCTCCGCCGGGCCTGGCGTTCTTTTGAAGCTGAACCAGATCAGGCTAACGATTTGCCTTGCAGGAAACGGTACCAAATGCTCCAAGTACATTCCCTATTTAATCTTCTGTCACTCATGAGCCAGAGCCACCAACTTTTACTGTGCTCTGTGATTCCTTCTCATGCAAGTAGTTCCATGGAACAGCTAAGTTTGCAATTCGATATGAGAACGCTTAATTATCGTTACTGATAGAGCATCATATGCTCCTAATTTGTGGCAATAACTTCAGAAACAAGCCTCTTCTTCAGAGATGAAACAAATCTGCTCTTCCAGCTCTTTAAACATGATAAAGAGGAACATGCTAGAATATCTTAAAGTACACCGTTTGAGTCACGCTTCCTTTAATAACTTTCCCATTTTCAAAACACATTCTATGATTCTGTGAAACGGGGAAGTTTCAAACGTTTTTCAATCATTTTGGCCACCCACCTCCAGCAGAGTCGGGTGTAAGTTTGCAACTGTTGGGCACGAGAGATCAACTTGGAGCGGGAACAGAGACAAACTCTCTCTGGAACACTCTGGAACACAAACACTCTGGAGAATGGCTGGAGAGCAGCGCTGAGGAGAAGGACCTGGGGGTGCTGCTGGATGAGAAGCTCAACATGAGCCGGCAACGTGCGCTGGCAGCCCAGAACCCCCCGCAGCCTGGGCTGCCTCAAAAGAAGCGTGGGCAGGGGGGCGAGGGGGGGATTCTGCCCCTCTGCTCCGCTCTGTGAGACCCCACCTGGAGCCCTGTGTCCAGCCCTGGAGCCCTCAGCACAAGAAGGACACGGAGCTGTTGGAGCGGGGCCAGAGGAGATGCTGGGAGGGCTGGAGCCCCTCTGCTGTGGGGACAGGCTGAGAGAGCTGGGGGGGTTCAGCCTGGAGAAGAGAAGGCTCCACGGAGACCTTGGAGCCCCTTCCAGTCCCTCAAGGGGCTCCGGGAAAGCTGGGGAGGGACTCTGGAGCAGGGAGGGGAGCCACGGGACGTTGGGAATGGGTTGAAACCAAAAGAGGGGAGATTGAGATGAGATGTGGGCAAGAAATTCCTTCTTCCGAGGGCGGTGAGCCCCTGGCCCAGGTTGCCCAGAGAAGCTGTGTCTGCCCCATCCCTGGAGGGGTTCAAGGCCAGGTTGGACGGGGCTTGGAGCCACCTGGGCTGGTGGGAGGTGTCCCTGCCCAGGGCAGGGGTGGAATGAGATGATCTTTACAGTCCCTTCCCACCCGAACCATTCTCTGATTCTATGAAACCCACCCCAGTCTCTTGAAATTTGTGCCCCGTGTCAGAGGCCATTGGGAAATGCGGATCTGTGGGTCCGGACAAGCCCAGGTAACACACTGTCTTCTCCCAAACAACACTCAGGCTCATTCCTGCTTTTGATCTGACATGGGAGAAGGGGGTTCGCAGCAACAGTGGAAGCAGCAGGGTAGGAGTGAACTGAGCACGAGAGGGGCTTCCGCGGAGACAAAACTCCAGTTTTGAAGCCGCGGTGGCCTGTGGGGATTAGTGACTGACTCGAAGAATTTAAAACCAGCCATCTCTGGTCTACCCATCCCCATTTCCAGCAACAGACAGCGAGGGAAGGACGTAAGAACAGGGTAAGCATCCCTGGCATGCTTTCTCATCCCCCAGTGACCTGTGGCGCGGGGATTTCCCAAGCCCGAGACGGTATCTTCAGGTTTAATGGTCCTTGAGGCATTTTTTCATCCGTTAATTTGTTCAGCTGCTTTTTGAAGCCATGCAGACCGGTACCATCCACAGTGTCCTCAACTAACCCCCGCGCTAAGTCAAGTATTTCCTTCTGGTTGTTTACAAAACCAGGAAAACGTTGGAAACCAAAGCTCCCGTCTCTCTTTAGACACCTGAAGCAGAGCCGCAGGGTGGCTCCGGACTCCAGTTTGACAGCAAAAGGGATGCACAAGTGATGGGAGCCAGGCCATGGCTGAGCAGAGGCAACGCGAGGAAATGCTGCTGCTTTAACAGCCAGAGAAATGTAAAGCGATTGCAGAAATACTCACCGATGCCCCCGTCCTCAGCTTCGGCCTCCTGCTGCTACAGAGCTCCCTGGGAGGCGAGACTGCCCGGCGTGTCCCGCGGTGTGCCGCCCTCTCGCACAGCTCATCCACTCACCTGCCTTCTCCGACCCACGCAGGCTTCCCCATGTCCCGCTCAGGTCTCATCACTCCATCCCTGGAGCTCTTGGTTTCGCTGCCGGCAATGGTCCAGGCTCCTCTTCTGGCCACGCCAGGGCCCCAGGCTGATCGTCTCTCCAGTGGTTTCATCCCGTAGCAAGGCACGGTCAGGTGTGCCATGGCTCCCAGAGTGCCTCCTGCTCCCGTAACGGGCTTGGCTGAGTCTATAAGAGAAGGCGGAACGTAGCAGAGGCCAGCGGGACCCTGGGGTGGGAAGGATTCATCCCCTTCCCCGGTGTTTCCTATCGCACACTGTATCTCCCGGCTTTACAACCTCCCTGGCTCTCTATTTATATCAAAGGAGCGCGCAGGCAGGGAGCGGCGAACAGCCCTATTAGGGAGAACCAGGCTGCTATAAATAGTCCCATCAGTAATTAGCTGCAGAACTATTCGTTAAATAGGGAAGCATGTAAACAAGAGCTGGAAAGTTTGCAAGGGTATGTAGCGATAGGACCCCTCTGTTTGCAAGGGCACGGAGCGACAGGACGAGGGGCAATGGCTTTAAACTAGAGCGGGGCAGGTTTAGATCAGCCATGAGGAAGAAGTTCTTTCCACTGAGGGTGGTGGGACACTGGCCCAGGGTGCCCAGAGAGGGGGTGGTGGCCCCATCCCTGGAGACGTCCAAGGCCAGGCTGGATGAGGCTCTGAGCAACTTCATCTAGTTGACGATGTCCCTCCTCGCTGCAGGGGGTTGGACTGGGTGGCCTTTGGAGGTCCCTTCCAACCCCACACATGATTCTATGGTTCTACGAAACACTAGGGTTGAGGTCCTCAAGCCATACTCCGTGCCCCACGAGGCCACGGGCTCTGAGCCACTTCAGTGTCCCCGATGGATCCCAAGGGGAGCACACAGGAAAAGCCAAGCAAGGAGGAACACGGTACACAGAGCCTGAACGCGTATCTCGGGCTAGATGTCAGGTTAGGTTCACTTTCACCACCACCTCTATCCCTTTCCACGGGCTGGAGAACCATTTTGCGTGTCATTTTTTGAGCCAATGCGTCATTTCCAGCTAAAACGCCGGCTGCCCTGCTGTGACCCAGGAGCCTCTGACTCTGACCCCATGCCCACAGCAGGCTGGCGCTTACAATTTGTGCCTGCAGAGGACAAAAGTCCTCCCCTGGCTGATGATCAGCAGGCAGCGATCCCTCTACGCTGCTGTGCTGTCCCGAGCAAGGAGGGATAGCTCAGCACGGTGTACCCTACGCCCGGCGCTGCCAGGACATGTCCCGTGCCTTGCAGCAGGGCTGCCGGGACGGGACACGGAGGCAGCACCAGCTGAGACCAGAGGCTGCCACCCCATCCTTGTTCCCGCAGCCACTTTGCTCTCACACCTCGCGAGGCTGCCCCACAGCCCAAACCCGTACCTGGTGCCGGCCACGGAGCGTGGGACTGTCCACATCTGCTTCATCTGCTCAAGCCCAGGTTGCCAACGCCTCCTCTGAGGCATCTACAAGAAGGTGCCTACAGCCGAGCCGGTGTCTCCCGGGAGGACAGTACAGGCCCCAGGGAGCGATTTGCTCTCCAGCCCCAGCAAGGCCTAGAGGAGCTCAGGTCTCCTGAAGACACGTTTGCCCTCCACACTTACGCCTTGTTGCCCACACGTGAGGGCGGAATTCATCCTGCAGCTTTCACAACAGCTGGGGAAGAGCAGGCTCCCCTCGTGCCTTCATCTCATCCTGAGGCGTCTCCTCCCGAAAGAGAAGGATACGGCACACCTCGGCCCCGGGCGGGGAGGCGGGAGCCATCGGAGGAGTTTCAAGATCGCTCTCAGGCAGGAGCAGCCCCAGGCGCTGCTCAGCAGAGCAAGCGAGGGCACGTCAGCCCAGCTAAGCAGTTTGTGTGCCGGCTGGTTGACCACGGGAAGGGCCAACCTGGGCCAAACATCTGCAGGACGCGGTGCCAGGCTGCCCCCACCCCGACCCTGCAGGAATCACTGGAGGGGAAGGGAGAGGTGGAAGCTGCGGCGGGAGGAGAGCGGGCCCCTCACGGGCACTGTTCTGAGAGCACAAAGACGTCGGAGGAGGAGGAGGACCTCAAAGGGACGTGCAAGCAGACGCAGGCGGATTGCCGGGTGGAGTGAAGTAGCAGCACGGTTAAGGACGTGGAGGGAAAGCCATGCCGTACTGCTCCCCCACAAATTTGTCAGTAAACGTGCGTGGAGATTAAGAAAATTCCCTGTGCTGAGCAGCCTGACCCGACTGCAGCCTGTGGACCACTTTCTTGGTTCTGGCAAAGGGCTCAGCCCCAGCACCTGGATAAAAAGCCAAAGATATCCCGCGTGTGATACCCAGACTTTCAAAAAATGGCAGGTGTCTCCTTCGTCTGCAGGAGTCTGCAGCCCAGAGGGCTTGGAAGAGCCCCGGTGCCTTGCCCCGAGCCCTCAACAGGCCTTCTAACGGCTTGTGCTCCCATTCCTGGATGGACATAGCTTGGTTGAGCGGTGCTGGATGGCGACACTTCCCTGCACGGGGGATAACTGGCAGAGCACAGGCGCGGGATAACGCACCAGAACATCAGCCTGATCGAGGGACCAACAGGTCACCAGGAGCTGCTCGCTCTGCTGCTGGCTGGAGACGGTCAGGAAACATTCCCAAGGACCACAAGAGACTCCGATGTGAACACCAGGAGGCAGAGACTGACTCGCCTGCATTTGGGAATCTTGGCCAGCAGCGTCCGCAATCTGATTTTGCCGTGTGTTTCCTGCTCTCCCCATTTGTTTCCTGCTCTCCTGTTGCCCTCTCTATAAGCGTGACATCCAGGAAAAGCCGATCCGCAGAGGCCCTGGGGTAATTTGCCTTCCCTTTAAGGCGCCTCTCAACTGAGAAGGGTTTGCTGGAAGTACCGACCCACGCACAGCGCCAGAGAAGATGACGCTTAACTCCCAAGTCACCGAGTTTAACGGCACAGTGTGGCCAGGAGTTCCCCAGACCTCCAGCCGCGACAGGAATCGTTTCATTCTCTTCATTCCGAATTGGCCCGTTTTAATGCCTGTTCTCAAGGAACATCACTTCCCCATCACGTCAGGGGACCACATATTCACTCTGTCTTAACTCCTTTCCTATTCTTCCTGTATCACGCCAGTAATTCCAGTTTCCCGGACCCTCTTCCCAGCACAGCACTGGGGATTCCCGTGCACGGGAAGAGGCATTTTTGTCACCGCCCTTTCCAGAGCTCCCATTTTCAATTCTGCCCCCTCCCTCTAAATTGTCCCCACGCACAGCTCTCTAAAGAGCTCCGCTCTGTTTGTCTGAAAGGTTTTCAGGCTCTGAGAGGGGCTCATCCATCAGCCGGAGATTTGGCAGCTTTCCTGGGACTGTCAGTTCCCAAGAACAAACAGCTGCAAAGGCACCATCCTCTTCCCGGAATCGGGGAGGAGCACACATGGCTTCAGCCCATTGCAGAGAAACAGCCAAGCGCCAGAACTGCTGCCCTCGAGCCAGCAAAGCTGAGCTCACGGGCCATCTCGGGACCCAACCGGTCCCCTCCACGTCTCTGCTCGCCTCGGAGACAGCAGCATCTCCACGGCACCTTCGGACGCGGAGCCGAGCGGAGCACGAGATTGTGTGCTCCCATCCGGCACAGCCAAGGACACCGGACTCGCATCCTAGGGGACACCGATGCTTGAAGCCACAGGCACGACAAGAGCCTGCCCCTTTGCGCATCCCCGTGCACAAACCGTCGCCGTGAATCCGTCGGCTGCCCGCCGCCCGTATGGAGGAGCCTGTGTCGAAGGAGCCTGCGATGTCCGCACATTTCTCCCGCGAGTCCTGCGGCTGTGAGCACACCTTGCTCCGTGCGGCAGGCACCGTTCCCACTCCTGGCACCGAGCCCTTCACCAGCCCGGCTCTACAGCTTGTCCAGCCAGGATGTCTCTTTGTGCTAGTAAATTAAACGCATCCAGGATTGTTCTCCAGCGCTAATGTCAGCTGGCATCACCCAGCCCACATCCAGGCCATCAAACTCTCTTCAACCTCCACAAGCGAGCTCAACGCACAAATTTGCTCCTGAGCACAGTCCCTGCCCAGAAAAACCTCCCCGTGCTCATCCAGGAAGGGTTTGGGAGAACACGATTTGGCCCGAACCAAACCCATCTAGAGATGATGGCCACCCAGCCTCCATCCCCTCACGCCGTTTAACCCACCAGGGCGGGCATTTGGTCTCCATCCCTGCAGGGAGATGGAGCTTTCCCCCAGGGTGGGAGGGAGCGTGCGGAGCTACGTGTCGTGGCGGGCCCCGGCAGGGGCGGCGGGCTGCGTGCGTACCTCCGGGGACGGGGGATGCCCCCGAGGTGTCGGGGACCCGGTGGCTCAGCGAGTTGGAAGCGGGACGGTTGCGTTTACCGCCTTGTTGGGGGAGAGTTGCACACCCCCAGAGGTCTTCAGCAGGTTCTTCTTGGGAAGGAGTTGGGCTTTTATATGTGACGCATTTGAGGAAGAACCGCTGGCTGTGTCCTAGAGGAGCACACCACAAGGAGACCGGCCCAAGGCTTGCCTCTTCTCCATCCTGCTGCCCTCCGGACCCTCATTCGCCCCTCACCCCACTGCACACACTGAAAGCGGCACAGGGCCATCGCTGAGCTCCCCTTTCCAACAGCAGGTTGGTGGTACCAGCTTGTGAGTCCCTAAAGCCCAGCAGAATGGAGACAGACCAGAGGCCCGACACGAGCTCTGGCCTTTGGGGAAGGTTGTGGCTCACAGGTTGCCTCTGACCACCGGTGGGGAAGACCGTGTCCAGCTCTGGAGCCCTCAGCACGAGAAGGACATGGAGCTGTCGGAGCAGGGCCAGAGGAGGCCATGGAGATGATCAAAGGGCTGGAGCCCCTCTGCTGGGAGGACAGGCTGAGAGAGCTGGGGGGGTTCAGCCTGGAGAAGAGAAGGCTCCGCGGAGACCTTGGAGCCCCTTCCAGTCCCTCAAGGGGCTCCAGGAAAGCTGGGGAGGGGCTGTTTGCAAGGGCACGGAGCGACAGGACGAGGGGCAATGGTTTAAACTAGAGCGGGGCAGGTTTAGATCAGCCATTAGGAAGAAGTTCTTTCCACTGAGGGTGGTGGGACACTGGCCCAGGGTGCCCAGAGAGGGGGTGGAGGCCCCATCCCTGGAGACGTCCAAGGCCAGGCTGGATGAGGCTCTGAGCAACCTCATCTAGTTGACGATGTCCCTGCTTTAAAGGACTGGGTGGCCTTTGGAGGTCCCTTCCAACCCAACACATTCTACGATTCTATGGTTCTAAGACGAGAGCTGGAGTCACCAAGAAGATACTTCCTTCACAGCGCTTTGCTTCCCTCCAGCTCCTGTTGTGCCTGCCAGGATGATCGCTTTGTTATTTATTTCTTTTTTTTTGCCTTCAACCCTGAGAAGTCACATTGAACAGCTCTGTTATTATTCAGAGCTTACGTAACTCATCACACAGCAAACTGTGAAGCCTCTTCACTGCTGGCTCACCGTCCGCCAAACACCGCGGGGCTTCTCCCTCCCAACAGGAGAGGACCTCATTTGCACAGACAGCTTGGCACGCTGCGAATGCATTCAGAGCGACACCTCGGTCACCTCCGGTTACTGCAGCACCTGGATCTTCTTCACACCCCTGGAAGGCCTCTAGGTTTTCCCCGCTTCCAGTCATCCTCCTTCCATCACCTGGCAGAGGCATCGAGCAGAAGCCAGGCTGTGGTGCTCAGAAGACAACCGAGGGTGCTCCCGGCTCTCTAGACAGCAGGACCCAACCTCAAGTACACCACAGACCGCTCTGCCATGGTCTTGGACCTGCTGGGATGTCCAAGACCTTGGACTTGCTAAAGATGACCCTTAAAGGTCCCTTCCAACGCAACACATTCTATGACTCTGGGGAGCTGCACCCAGGAATGAGTCTGGATCGAAACAACACGGACGCTGGGGAGATGCACCATTACCCGTGGGGAAAGGGAAAAGCCCACAGAGGAAATAAAGGGCTGGAGCTCACTTCCTGGAGGAGCTGGGCAGGGCCTGGAGGTGGGATGTCCAAGAGTCCTTAGGGAAGAGCCACCACCAGCCCTGAGAACAGCCACCGGAGGCAGGGCCGGGCCTCTTAAAGCGGGTCCCAGCACGCTGGCACGGACGCTGGCGAGTCAGAGCTGTTTGGCCACGGGAACGTCAGCATCGGCGGGTGGCTCGGTACCCATGCCGAGACCGACAGCAGCAGCAGTGTTGACCAGTATTCCTTAAACACAACAGCTAGACAAATTTCCCCCCGTTTTATCACACCTTCAGCCTGTCCATACCTACCCAGTACGGCTATGAGGGTGCTTCACGGCATCAGAAGCCTTGCTAAACATCGATGTGAACAATATCCACCGCTCCTCCTTTTTCCATGCAGCCAGGCACCACATCGTAGGTGGTGACGGGGTTGCTCAGGCACGCTGGGGAAATCCCTGCTGGCTCTTCCCAGACATTCATTGTCCTTTACCTGCCTGAAAACGTCCTCCAGGAGATGGGGCTGACCACCCTGCAGCTCCCCAGGCCCTCCTTGCCCTTCCTGAATGATGGATCTGGGGAAGCAGCATCTGCCTGGACGGTGCAGACACGCTGCACGCACAACGAGCGCAAGGGAGAGCCACTGAACCTCGCTGACGGCCCCTCCGAGCCCCTTCCCTTCCCCTCCAAGTCATCCAGACCTCTTTTCCTGGAGCCTCTCTGGTCTCTCCCTTCGTGAACCAGGAACGTTTCGCAGCAGATTGTGAGCCAATTGTGAGCATGTCGCAGGGGTGAAGCGTTCTTCCCCATCATCCTCAGAGGCAAATCTTCACGGAGGTTCTGCCCACACTGACACGGGGAATTCGGAGCGGCCCGGGCTCAGCGGATTTGGCAGGAGGCGCTGGGACATCTGCACCGCAAGAGCATGCAGGGAGCGGACGCTACTGGAAGAAGGAGAAACTTCCCTGGACTCAAAGGAGACGGTGCCGAGTTTTCTGCACCTCAGAGAGTCCGACGACTAAAGACAAGCCTGGAGGCAACACTCTTTTCTGCAAGTGGGGAGGGGAGAGTTAAAGAAACCCTTTTTAGTCTTATTCGATCTGATCTGTCTCTTTGAGGTATCTCTGTTAAGAATTTTAGCTCACATTACAATAGAACCTGGCTTGTTGGAGTTTGAAAACCTCTGGGTTCCTTTAGAAAGCTGGCTGCAAGAGCAGACGAGGACAGATCACCACAAAGCTCTGGCCAGCTCTGCCTTCACATTTATCTGAACCAGAGCAATTCACCTGTCAAATAAGAGGTGCCCAGAGCAAGCTGAAACACTTTCCTGTCTCCAGTGACCGTAAAAGAAGTCAAGACATCCCATTTAGCACCCACGGAGACGCCTATCCCTGCATGCCGATGGCTTCACGCAACGTTGACCCGTCATGGCTCTGATCTGGGTGGCCGCGGCACCTAAACATCAGCACCCAGGGCCACCCGAGATGCCCCGCGACCGCGTGTCCTGCATCCCATGGGGCAAGCCCCGCCAGAGGGGCCGGAGAGGGGAGGACAGGGAAGGACGCTGCAGTCCAAGCCTGGCGCGCCCACCGTGCCCGTCACACCAGCAGGACCAGCCTGCACCCTCAGAGGCGCCTCCCGTCCATCCTCCATCGCCTCGATAACCCACTTCGCCTAGCTTCGGACACAATTAGCAGCCCGTTAATTGCCCATTAAGCGCTCCTCCTGGTTGTTGGAGCAGCCCTGGGATGACAGCAGTAAACACTTGTGTTTGGACAAGCCAGCCTTCTCATCTTCAACTTCTGCCAAGTTTTACAGATTAAGCTAAAATTGCTTTATTTAAAAGGAGCCTTTTCTGGAATTATCCAGAAAATCTGGGATTATCTCTTGGTTTCTGCCACCTCAAGCCACCGTCTCGGGCACAGAGCAAGCCCAGCTGAGCTCCAGGGAGCTGCACATGAGCTCATACACACATCCCATCCCCACCCAGCAGCTCCCCACTCCACAGAAAACACAGAGCGCAATCCCGTCTCCCGGAGCCCTCGCTCCCCTGCTGATGGCAAACCCAGGACCCCCCTGCCTGGAGATGTCCAGAGCCTGATACTGGCGCGCTCCCAGTAAGCAATGAACGGATCAGCTGACAAACGGCCGTCTAGGAGTTAATGTTTCATTGAGCGATTCCAGCAGGAATTAGCAGGAAATTTGTAGCTGGCCTAAAGTTGAAGCATCGTCAATAGGAAGGGGAGTAAGGTCACTGCATAAGAAGGGCTGCCTGATCTCGAGGTCCAGGGTAAAATCGCTCCAAGGCAATTTTAGCAGAGGAAAAGAACAGGCACGTGGCTCAGGCACTGATCCTAAGGATTTTTGCCCAAAAAACGGGAGTCCGTCAGAAATGACAGAACTCCGTTTGTCCGGCGCCACAAAGCGCGGGGGCTAAGGAGAGGCAGAAACGCTTGCTATAAATACGACAGGGAAGTAAACACCATGGAGGGAGAAGACCTATTTAATCCAAAGCACAAACTGGCACAAGAATAAATAAATATAAATTTGCCATGAACATAGGCTGAAAATTAATAGGATTCTAACCACCAGAGAAGTAATGTTCTGAAACAACCTTTTGACAAGCAAGAAACCATACTGATCTCGGGATGGCTTTTGAACCATTTATAGTTCATGAGAGGACAAGGACAATAGTGGACAAGGCGGCTAATGTCTTAGAAATCTGAGTATACAAACATCAGAAACAGAACAAACAGGAGGAGCTCGAATTCCTCGTACAAAGCAAAATTCTGATTTAATTGGCATAACAGGCTTGTTGGGATAACTTATGTCTGGAATACTAATATCCAACTGTATAGCTTGTTCGGGAAGGGCGAACAAGGAGAGAAAGGAGGATCTCAAGAGCATAGGTACGTTCACTGGCTCTGAGACTGCAGGAGGAAAGAGTCTTTGAATAAGAACTAAGGAAGGAAAAATAGGAAAAACGGGCGCCGCTAGAGCAGAGCCAGACAGAAATTCAGCTAGGAAGAGAAAACGGACCAGCCATTTTAACGAGGGCTTCACAATATCATCCAAAAACCAGTATTTGGTGGTAGCACAGGATTTTAGCGACTCAGGATGGCTTGACGGGGATCCTGTAAATCACTGATTGCTTGGCAACTTTTACGACTGCGTTGGCAGAACAGCTCTTATCCAAAAGGTACAAGAGACAAATGAAAACCCTAAAAAGCTGAAGTTTTTCTAGATTCAATTCCGGCCAAAAGGGAAGAAAAACAAGGAAAAAAATTCAGCTGCTTCATAAAGTGGTGAAATTGGTGAGGAAGAGCCCACGGAAGGGAAATTTCCTGAGGTGCTCAAGAGAACTCATGGCTACTTAGAAAAACAACTGAAAACTGTTCTCATGAGGAAGCAGCAGGAGGAATTTAGTAAAAGACCAACTTTTCCAAACTAGAAACTTTGCACTGACGCCAAGCGTAGGGCAGGAAGTAAAAAGAAAGGAAAAAGACTTCAGGTTATTTGGGATGGACAGGAAGAAGAGCAGAGGGAATTCAGGAGGAAGGCAGAGGGTGCGGGCCCCCAACGAGACGCAACCTCGGAGGGCTCCAGAGGAACCCACCACGGCTCCCTGGGGCAACGGCAAGGGGTGGTCCAGGGCTTCACCGCGCAGGAACGCTGCCGAGAGGCCGCGGTCACAAGCACGAGGCTCTTTTTGCTACAGCCTTTACTCAAAAGGGAGCCGTTCCAGTTCGCTCCAGCGGCAGAAGCATGAAACTGGGGGTTGGACTGGATGATCTCCAGAGGTCCCTTCCAACCCTATGATTCTACGATTCTACGATTCCATGAAATCCAGGGGGTTTGGACTGGATGATCTCCAGAGGTCCCTTCCAACCCTACGATTCTACGATTCTACGATTCCATGAAATCCAGGGGCGTTGGACTGGATGATCTCCAGAGGTCCCTTCCAACCCTACGATTCTACGATTCTACAATTCCATGAAATCCAGGGGGTTTGGACTGGATGATCTCCAGAGGTCCCTTCCAACCCTACGATTCTACGATTCTACGATTCCATGAAATCCAGGGGCGTTGGACTGGATGATCTCCAGAGGTCCCTTCCAACCCTACGATTCTACGATTCTACGATTCCATGAAATCCAGGGGCATTGGACTGGATGATCTCCAGAGGTCCCTTCCAACCCTACGATTCTACGATTCTACGATTCCGTGAAATCCAGGGGGGTTGGACTGGATGATCTCCAGAGGTCCCTTCCAACCCTACGATTCTACGATTCTACGATTCCATGAAATCCAGGGGGTTTGGACTGGATGATCTCCAGAGGTCCCTTCCAACCCTACGATTCTACGATTCCATGAAATCCAGGGGGGTTGGACTGGATGATCTCCAGAGGTCCCTTCCAACCCTACGATTCTACGATTCTACGATTCCATGAAATCCAGGGGGGTTGGACTTGATGATCTCCAGAGGTCCCTTCCAACCCTACGATTCTACGATTCTACAATTCCATGAAATCCAGGGGGGTTGGCCTAGATGATCTCCAGAGGTCCCTTCCAACCCCTATCATTAAGGCGATGATAACAGATTAGGAAGTTAACTTTTGCATTAGCTGTGCTTGATGACTTCCACCACGGAGGGGTTCTGGACCTGCTGGTCCAGAGCATTCAGCAGATTTCTCCAAGAATCCTCCCGCCACCCCAGAGAAGACACCACGTCCGGGGGTTTCCGCATGGTTTTTGACACCGTCTCGTATGACATTCCTATGGATGAGGTAGAGAAAGTCAGCTAAGCTTCTCTAAAACGAGTGCAAAACCGTCTACTACTAAAAAAAAAAATAATAAAAAAATCTACTCGGGAGATGGTTTTAGCTCAAAAAGGGAAAATATATCAAGAGGCAATCTGGCTGAGGCCTAGTGTTACTCAGTGATTCATACCTGACTGCCATGGTGGCATAAAGACTTTTCTTATTAAATCCGCAGGTGGATCAACTTGGAAGCCAGGATCAGAATTCAAAAGGACCTTGATAAATTGGGAGAAAGAGTCCGCGAAAAAAAAAAAAAAGAGGCTGCAATTTCGGGACGACACGTGCCCGGAGCCTACGTAAGGACAGCCCATTTCGGCAACACGTATTAGGGAACAAATAGCTTGATAGAAGCTCCACGGACAAAGGCGGATACCATACCGATACAACCATCCCGCGCTGGAGTGGATAAACTTGCTTATAAGACGGGGCTGAACAAACACCTGGGAGGAATGATCCTTTCCCAGGTCCCTGACCGCTCCCTGCCCAGGAATATATCTTTTTTTCTTATTTCTAGTCCAACCTTCCCTCGGTGCAGTTTGTCCCCATCACCTCTTGCCTTCTCCATTTTTCCTGGGTGTCTTTTTTCCATCCACTCCTAGTCATTTTTCTTTGAACCACCCTTTGAATGCATTTACTTATTTTTAATGGCATTACGAGGGTCTGAGCAAAGACGCGTTGCATTAACATGTAAATAACCAGCGTATTAATCTCAGCAACAAGGTGGATGCCAGGCACTGCATACGGACGCTTTCTCCCACAAGGATGACAAAGTGTGTTTGTTTCTCTATAATTACAAGCGGGAGTACACCTCCACACTTCACACTTCAGCTCTGCCTGTCTATTTATTGCAGTTTTGGCAAATTCATATGTCACCGAACGGGACCCTCTTGTTTCATTTCTTGACTCCCCCCCCCCACCACCACCCCACCAAATTTGTCTATTTTGCTGTTTGGAGGATTTTTTTTAATTTTTTTTAAAGCTGTCTCAGGCGTTTGGTCACGCATTTGTGTCCCTTCTTGCTGCAGCCCTTCATCATTTATCTGATGGAGGATATCTTAGGGAGCCCAAATTAAGCATTCCTCCTAAGCATTAAGCTTGCAACCCATTTCAAAGACCTTCTTGTGCCTCTTGCAATATGACTAAGAGGAGGAATCCTTCATCTTTAAGATCCTGGGAGTGAATTCCCTAAAAATAGAGGGAAGAGGTGCAGGATGGGGGGGACCGGGATGCAGCCTGAGCATCATTCGTGGTATCCATGCACCACACTTGGTACATTGCAGTATTAAGGTGCTGACCTACTTGCTTGCCTTTAAGGTATATTAAATACAAAATGCAACAGAAAAAAAGAGTGAGTCTGTCCCCCAGAGAGACCTGGAAGTGTTTATGGTTATGGTGGCAGCGCAGGAGACCATCCAAGGCTACAGGGCCAGCCCTGGGTCTGTTCAGGGACCAGTGGCCCCAGGTGCTGAATCCCACCCTCAACACAGACTTAAATCATAGAATCACAGAATGGTTCGGGTGGGAAGGGACCATAAAGACCATCCAGTTCCACCCACCCTGGGCAGGGACACCTCCCACCAGCCCAGGTTGCCCCAAGCCCCGTCCAACCTGGCCTTGAACCCCTCCAGGGATGGGGCAGCCACAGCTTCTCTGGGCAACCTGGGCCAGGGGCTCACCCCTCTCACAGCCAAGAATTCCTTCCTCACATCTCATCTCAATCTCCCCTCTTCCAGTGGCAAACCCTTCCCCCTCGTCCCATGGCTCCCCTCCCTGCTCCAGAGTCCCTCCCCAGCTTTCCCGGAGCCCCTTGAGGGCCTGGAAGGGGCTCCAAGGTCTCCGCGGAGCCTTCTCTTCTCCAGGCTGAACCTCCCCAGCTCTCTCAGCCTGTCCTCACAGCAGAGGGGCTCCAGCCCTCCCAGCATCTCCAGGGCCTCCTCCGGCCCCGCTCCGACAGCTCCGTGTCCTTCTTGTGCTGAGGGCTCCAGGGCTGGATGCAGGGCTCCAGGTGGGGTCTCACAGAGCGGAGCAGAGGGGCAGAATCACCTCCCTCGCCCTGGTGGCCAAAATAGCCTTAAAGATTTTTTAATTTTTTTTTTAATTGAGCATCTGGTGCATATCAGTCTATTTAGAGACATCCCGAGCTAACCCTGAAGTTATTGCTGAATATTGGTCCTGGCAAATTTTCTCCAGAGCAAACATAAGGAGCCCTGGCAGAGCCCAATACAGGTGGTGAGGGCTCTGTTTCCTGCAGGTCCTTGTCTCCTTACAGATCTCCTTGCAGTGGCTTTTTGACCTGCGATGCTAAATTTGGGGCGCCGGGTGGCAGGGCGTCAAGCGAGGCCAAGAACAACAAAGAGCCGTGAGACCGGCAGGATCTCATTTCGCGCCGGGGATGCAGCCCAAGGACGCGGGAGGCGGCGCAGGCTGCGCAGACCGCGTTAGATTCGACTGTCCCAAACACCACCAATGGAAAACACTGACACTCACAACGACCTTCTTTTCTTGTGAAGATGTTGAGCGCTGCCAGCCTCCAGCATGGACCTTCACACCCCTCGACGCTTAACTTCCCTTCCCCACGGAAACCAAATACTCATTCTAGTTTTCGGTCCCCCTCCTCTAACGCGCTATTTGTCCCTACAAGTACTCCCCCCTTCATCTGTGATGCCCGAATTTCCTTCAGAGCTGTCACAGACACACTTTCTGTAAATCCAAATACCCGCTACCATCCAGACCCCATTCGTCGAGTAGCTGCTAATGCCCCCTGGGACACCGCAGAAGCGTGTCGGGTAAAATCCCCGCCAACATCCCAACGGCCCGTGCCTTAAGGCTGAGGATGTTTTCTGGCCACCTTTTCCTTTTCGCCTTACATATGAGTTCAGGCAGCTGGAACTGCTCTGATGAGTCCTTCTGCGAGCTTTCCAATCCATCTGTTCCTGATACTCTGCGCTCTCCCGTCACCTCAGAGCCTCCAGAGTTGGCATTTAACACTTGTTAGCTTTTCCTGATTCCATTTTTATGTAAATACACATTTATCATGTTTGCCTGAGAAAAAAGTACTTGTGGTTTCCAATTCCCCGGTGCCGCCTGATGCTTGTGCACGCAGCGCTTAAATGCCATGACCCTTCTGCCAGGAAGACGGCAGAGTTTCGAGAGGGGCCTAAAGCCAATTATTGTATTTATTGTATGCTGAAGGGTAACGAGTTGGTTAAACTTGCCATTTGTGCTGCTCTAATTCCTGAGTCGCGTGCCCAGCAGTGCCAGGCACAGAGAGGGTCTCCACTCCGCAGCAGATCCCTGTGGAGCTCCCTGGGGAAAAAGGCAGGCGAGAGGATCCCTCACACCATAAACGAGGTGAGAAGAGCCGCTGCCAAAGACACGCGTCTGGGGACTTGGGCGCAGACCTGCGTTGGCTTATTAATCCTCGCAGAGGGTTCACTAAGCTTGTGTCCTGGTTTGAGCTAAACTTTCTGTTCAGCGATTTTACTTCTTAGCTCGGCCGCTCCTAACTCTCGGAAATTAACAGCGCAGTGTGCCAAAAACAGTTCGTTCTCAGAGCGACAAGACCAACGTTCACAGTTTGTGCCAAGGAACGGCACGCAGGGAGGCTCTTGCTGATACTTATGGCTGTAACAACCCGGGTCAGCTCATTCCGTTATTTGCCCCGTTGGAGGGTCGGAAGCTGAAAAGCGCAGAGGGGTCCCACCTGCGGGGAGGAGCGGACGGGACAGGTGACCCCAAACTGACCAACAGGGTATTCCATCCCATCTGCCCCACGCTCAGTATAAAAGCTGAGGGATGAAAGGGTCAGCTCTTTTTCTTCAACGGCCGACCTCCGAGCAGGGCCCTGGCTGCTCATCTGCCTTTGATCCCGATCCGTGTGTTCCTGACTCCAGCTCCGGAATCCGGTTCCCACCCATCGCTGTGCCCAGCCTGGGACTTCCCCAGTGCCTGCCGGTGATGGCATCCTGGGAGCTTAATATGGTTTTGTATATACTATATCCATTTCATTATTTTCCTTTTTATTTTATTATTAATATTTCATTTAAGTAGTTTAGTTTCTTCTAAACTCATAAATCTCTTTATCTCCCCTCCTCCTCCTCTCCATGTACGAGAGGTGGGGGGAGAGCATCTGTCGCCGGCCGTTGGCCAATTTGGCCAAAACCACGACAGCTTGCAAGGAGGAAAAAAAAAAGAGAGGCTAAGACTGTCGTCTGGATTCCCAAGTTCCTGACTCCAAGCTTCTTGCTTCCCAAGAAGACTACGACTGAGAAAACAGTCCAGGAGCTAAGCAGACAAAAACACGAGGAGCGGCCACGTGCGATGAGCATGAGAAACTGAGTTAGGCTTGCCAGAAGGACCAATGAGTGAGCACCAGCCAGGGAGCACTACACCATCAGCATGGATGGACACCACACTCTGCCTGGGTGGAGGGCTGGAAAACTCCTCAGCCTTCACAAGATCGTCGTGAGACCCAAGACCTGTTTTCTCCTCCACGAAAGGTGCCACCAAATTATTGCAAGTTCCCTTTAGACTGATCTAGTGACCCAGATCTCCTTGCAAATCTTGCTCTCGGTAAGGAGGTCACACCTCGCTTCACAGGAAAGGAAGAACAAACCCGGGGGTGGCTTCCTTCAGGATGGGCAGAAACGGGACTCCCTTACAGGAAGAAATCTTGGAGATAACCAAGAATTCCTGTCCTGGACGAAGGCAAAAACTCATGCAGACTGCCTGGGTCTGCTAGTATGAGAGTCAACCACGGCAGATCTACGGGTGGAACTGAGGAAACCAGAACAGAGCCAGGAGGTTCAGCAGATGGGAAGAAAGGTAATTCTGTGCCAATATTTAGAAAGGTAAATGAGAAGAGTTGGGTAATTACAGGCCTGTCAGTCGGACAGGGAACAGCTGACTGTTCTACAGCAGTTCACAGAAAATAGACTTTATCAGCATAACCTGTTATCTTGATGGAATGATAAATCTGGGCGATAAAGGTGAATTAATAATTTAATGATAATTAAATGTGAAGACGATTTCATTTGGTCCCATATGACATTATGACCGTGAAACTCCAATGGTAAAATCAACATCACCCCTATAAAATGGGCTGACAGCATCACAACCTGCACTGAGAACGTGCCACCACCAGGAGGTCTCCAAAGCATCCTGCAAAACCCAGCTCTCGGACGGCTGCTAACAAGTAGGACGGACACAACCCTCAATCCCACCTGCAAGATTCATCTTACCTAATCGCGGCTATACCCCGTGCCAGCATCACCATCTCAGCTGCCACCTCAGACTCCGGTTACAACCAGAGAGGACGTTCGGCCAGGGAGAGCCAGTTGAGGGCTCCAGCTCAAATTTGGACACCTACACGGGAGCAGGATGTACAGCTTCATCCCACAATCAATAGAGCTGGGATTCAGCACAATGTTGACTCATAGTGCTGCTTTGGATGCCGGGGGGTATCCCAGGCATCCACACGGAGCTGAGCGATCAAACACAGGGTCTACGGGAGACTCATGTCCAGGTGGAGCACCCTGGGGAATCTTAGAACTTAGAGACTGGTATTCAGGTAGCCAAACCAAACCCTGGAGCTCTAGCTGGCAAGGTCTGAAGAGAGACTCAAGTGAAGCCAGTGGCTGCTCTGCAACCAGAACATGGATTCAGTTGTCCACACGGATGTCTGGTGCCATTTGAGATGCCCTGGAGACCCTGCTTTGCCTCCAACTCTCATTCCAAAAGGGTGTGGGACTCCAGTAGGTCCTGTGCCACAACTTCCATCCCTGGGGCGACTTCTTGTGTACTCCAGGACTTCTCACATCTCTGGACATCTCTGCCTGGGCAAGCAAAGTCCACCTCACCCCACGCAGAGATAGAATCAAAGAATGGTGAGAGTTGGAAGGGACCTTAAAGATCATCCAGTTCCAACCCCCTGCCCTGGGCAGGGACTTCTCCCACTAGACCAGGTACTGGGGGCTGTACCGGGGCAGCTTTGAAGTGTCTTCTTGTGTCAGCTTCCCAAGTAGGGCCCTGTGAGAATGGGATATGCAGCCCCTGCTTCCAGCCCAGGTACCTCTTGTCTTGCAGGATCTGAGTTTTAGAGGAAAAACCAATCGCTAATAGCCCCGCAGTGTCATCTAGCAGGGCCAGCCACGGGTTGCTCCAGCTGTACACCTTGGGACACAGGGCCTGGATTGACGCCGGAGCATCCAGAAAACTGCACGTTGTCCATCAGCGCAACGGCATCGGCGTCTGGACCAGGCACATTTTGAGCAGGGATTGAAGAAGCTGCACGGTTACCTGCGGGTATGTTCACGTGGCGTGACGCAGTGCCAGATGGATGTCCATATCTCCTGAAGGCAGAAAGAGGCCTCGCAGGTATCCCATTTCCTGGACAGATATTCAAAGCTCTGGGACGTTGCACACACATTTATCTCGGCTTCCTGTTGCTGTGATTAGGCATGCTCCTAGGGAATCCAGCTTTTCAGGACACAGAGGCTCCAGGCAGCCTTCTTTCTGGTTCCCAGATGGCCTCAGGGAAGAAGCGGTCAGCTCACTCACGCTCCTCCAGGCACGCTCAGTAATTAATGCAGTTGCAGGCACCAGAGGAAATTTATTCTCCTGAAAGTCAAGGTGCCAGGGAATACAGAGAGATGAAACTCCAGGATCCTGCGACTGCAGGCAGTGGGTAATTCACATGGAGACATCAACGGAGGGACTATTGCTCAGCCAGGTGAGACCCTGTCCTGGCTTCTCTGCTCTCCTGAGACCCCACCTGGAGCGCTGTGTCCAGCTCTGGAGCTCTCAGCACAAGAGAGACACGGAGCTGTCGGAGCAGGGCCAGAGGAGGCCACCAAGATGATCAAAGGGCTGGAGCCCATCTGCTGGGAGGACAGGCTGAGAGAGCTGGGGGGGTTCAGCCTGGAGAAGAGAAGGCTCCGGGGAGACCTTAGAGCCCCTTCCAGGCCCTCAAGGGGCTCCAGGAAAGCTGGGGAGGGGCTGTTTGCAAGGGCACGGAGCAGCAGGACGAGGGGCAATGGCTTTAAACTAGAGCGGGGCAGGTTTAGATCAGCCATGAGGAAGAAGATCTTTCCACTGAGGGTGGTGGGACACTGGCCCAGGGTGCCCAGAGAGGGGGTGGAGGCCTGGAGACGTCCAAGGCCAGGCTGGATGAGGCTCTGAGCAACCTCATCTAGTTGACGATGTCCCTGCTCACTGCAGGGGGTTGGACTGGGTGGACTTCAGAGGTCCCTTCCAACCCCACACATGATTCTATGGTTCTATGAACAAGATGTTCCTAGGACAATGACGGTGGTGGCACCAGGACCAGGGGTAAACACCTGCCCTCCAGCTTGGCTGCTCAAAACTCAAGTTACAAGGACGGTGGCAACTGCAGACACCCTCAGATAACAAGCAACGAAACTGTTATCCCTTTTAATTTACCGTTGATATGTTTTCTAACATGGAGCTCTTTGCCGACGCAGAGGCCGGAGAGAGCAGTAGATTTAGCAAGAATATAACGGGCTCGAACGGTATTTGTCAGGGCTGGTTTCTCAGGTCAGCCTGAGTGTCTGTGCTTGAGAATTAATTTGTAAATAGGAGGTTTATAAATCAGAAGTTCATCATCAACACACACACACTCTTCAGGAATTCACCGAGGGTTATACAGGCGCGGTCTGGATCCCTAATAAGCTTTGGGCATGGGGTCTATTACCTCTTACTGGAGGGAAGGGAGGAATAAAAATCTCAATTTCTAGTTAGTCACAGAGATTTGATCAACACATTTGCGTTAATGACCTGTGTAGCGCAAATTGCATGAAATCCAAAGAGACGCAGAGAAGAAGATGTTACGGACTATGGGTGCCCAGAGCCCCAAGCCCACACTTTCCCCCTCAGCTGCTTTCGGGAAAAGGAACATTTTTGTTTCTTTGTGCAGCACCTGATACCGTAAACCCCCAGCATAATATATAAAGGGGGTTCGCTGGTGCTGCTGCTGTGCGGATACGAAATAGTCATAAGCAAGTGGGAGAGAACTGCCGCGTATCCTTACCTGGCGGGGTCAGGCTCTGCATACGGTGCTCGCGAGTACACGCACCGCGTGCTGCGACGGGCGTCGTTTCAGGAGGGTAATTTTTCACCCGCGTCTGCAACAGAAAAACAGTGCGGTTAATACATAAGGGCCTGTGCCAAGCGCCAGCATCGGCTGTTTCACCGCAGCACCTTGACTCCATCGGCACAGGGTGAGGAAGACGGGCTGACCAGGTCCCACAGCCTTCCCCAACCTCATCCTCAATTACCAAATTCCCTCATTTTTCTCCTCGGCCACGTGGCAGCTCTTGTCTGGATGTGTCCCTAGCTACGAGGGGCAATGGTTTAAACTAGAGCGGGGCAGGTTTAGATCAGCCATTAGGAAGAAGTTCTTTCCACTGAGGGTGGTGGGACACTGGCCCAGGGTGCCCAGAGAGGGGGTGGAGGCCCCATCCCTGGAGACATCCAAGGCCAGGCTGGATGAGGCTCTGAGCAACCTCATCTAGTTGACGATGTCCCTGCTTTAAAAGACTGGGTGGCCTTTGGAGGTCCCTTCCAACCCGACACATTCTATGGTTCTACTCTCTCCATCTGCTCTAATGGAGCAGAAAAACCTCCCTCATGGGTCTTGAGTAATTGGGGCAGGTAAGAGTTAAAAATCCTGATGACTGAGGGGGACCTTACCAACGCTTATAAATACTTCAAGGGGGGGTGTCAGGAGGATGGGACTGGGCTCTTCTCAGTGGTGCCTGGTGACAGGACAAGGGGTAACGGGCACAAACTTGACCATGGGAAGTTCCATCTCAACACGAGGAGGAACTTCTTTGCTGTGGGGGTGGCAGAGCCCTGGCCCAGGCTGCCCAGAGAGGTGGTGGGGTCTCCATCTCCGGTGACATCCCAACCCCGCCTGGACGCGTTCCTGTGCCCCCTGCTCTGGGTGACCCCGCTCTGGCAGGGGCTGGGACCGGGTGATCTCCAGAGGTCCCTTCCAACCACCACCATCCTGCGATTCTGTGATTCTCCCAAATGCTCTCACCACTCTTCTACAACTGCATTTTCTGCACCAGCAGCAGCTATACCCCTGCTCCGTAGGTCTGGACCAAGCGTTCCTCTCAACCACCACCTCCCCTGCGCCCTTGGGAGAAGGGAGAAGCCGTCTCCAGAAGCCCAAATTGGTGGGATAAGCCGCTGTCAGCTGAGCCCGCTGAGCTCCCCTACTTATTCCGAGCGAACTGCTCACTTTGAAGGGATAAACAGTCTGATTAAACTAACAGCTCTTCCTTCCTCGCAGTGATTCTCTTTGAAGGATACAGGCAAAGCCAGAGCGAGCGCAATCTCCAGCAGCAAATCCACTGCTGACTCCTCCTGGGAGAGAGCAGAACGGGAGGAGGAGAGCCAGAGCGGGAAGCTGGTGGAGCTTTGCTTTATATCAAGTAATCTCGTTATTGCAATTTCGGAGCTAAATGGTAAATAGGCAGGAGTGCTGGGCAGCGCAGCAGGAAGCAGGCCTGGGTCACCGGGTAATTTAGCTGACATAAACGATACCCTGTGCCTGGACGGTCGGCATCTGCTGCCAGCACGAACCTTCGGCATCGCTCAGAGTATCAGCGGGGCTGTGCGATGGCCGTATCCTGGAGTCGGAGAATCACGGAATCATGGAGTCTCTTGGGTTGGAAGGGGCCTCTAAAGGCCACCCAGTCCAACCCCCGGCAGTGAGCAGGGACATCGTCAACTAGATGAGGTTGCTCAGAGCCTCATCCAGCCTGGCCTTGGATGCCTCCAGGGACGGGGCCTCCACCCCCTCTCTGGGCACCCTGGGCCAGTGTCCCACCACCCTCCTTGAGTCCTGGGAGGGTTGATACAGGAGAACTGGGAAAGATTAACAGCTAATTAAAGTCGATCAGCACAGGGGTACTAACAGGCTTTATCAGATGAATAAACTCAATCGGTCTGTTCGTGTTCGTCCCTGGAGCAGAAGGGGAACAGCGGTGGGGAGGGCAGAGCGGATACGGAGAGCAACTCAGGCGTTGGCCTGGCGTAAGCTTGAAGCATCTTTATACAACCTGACCAGATGTAGGAACAAGGAGGGCGATCTGCCTTTTCCAAGGAGAGTCGGTGCTCTCCAGTCAGCCCCGGGGCACAGCAGAGTCTCAAGTGGTCCTGAGGAGCCCCGGATGGGCACAACCTCCATCGCAGTGGCCAGACTGGGCCCGTACGTTGCTATTAGTGTTTGTTCCCTTGTTTTTCTAGGTTTGACTACAGCATATAAGGGATGACCATCCATCCCGGGTATCTTCCAAGGCAGGATCACACGCAAAACACCCCTGCTGCGTTCCCAGGCACAAGAGATTCCTCAGTCAAAATTCCAAGCGTGAAAACCCCGTGATGCTCGCAGCTCAGATCGGAGGAACCGCTCCTGCCAACCACGTGTTCAGCCTTTGCAGTGTCCTGGGTGGGTTTATCTCACGGACTCCGCTCATTCCCGGGTCCCCAGCCTGCTTCCCGGGCCAGGACTCGGCAGTCCGAGCAGTCTCTCTCCATTCTGTCCCGCACACCTCTCCTTCGGCTGCGCCGGCTCCTTGGTGCAGCTCAGCACCTGCAGCGCTCACCCGTTTCAAGCTGACACGGTGCCGTCTGTGCTCCACATCTTTATTTCCAGACAGATTAACCAATCTATTCTGCAGCTACACATTACGCTGCGTTGTGCTGCGTTCCTGCACTGTTCCGTGCGGTTTGTATCTTCATCATTCCGTGTACAGCCTCAGGGCTTGTTTACCACACATCAAACCCTGAACAGGGAATCTTTAGCTTCCTCTTGCATCTATCTGCGGCGCTCATCACCCAGAGAAGCAAGTCTCGGAAATATCAGGGAGGTTATGAATTTTCACAGTGCTCTACGACATGAGGAGATATAGGAGATATATTCTCCCCTTTCAACCTGGCTCCCAGACGTGCCTCTCTCAAAGGCAGTCACAGAATTATGGAATCACGGAATCCTGGAATCGCCGAGGTTGGAAGGGCCCTTTCAGATCATCAAGTCCAACCGTCACCCTAACCCTGACAAAAACCATCACCAACCCGTATCTCTAAGCACCACGTCTGCACGGCTTTTAAATCCCTCCAGGGATGGTGCCTCCACCACTGCCCTGGGCAGCCTCTTCCAATGCTTGATAACCCTTTCGGTGTAAAAATTTTTCCCAATATCCATCCTAAACCTCCCCTGGCACAACTTGAGGCCATTTCCTCCTGTCCCATGGCCTGTTCCTTGGGAAAAGAGCCCGACCCCCCTGGCTACCCCCTCCTTTCAGGGAGCTGTAGGGAGCAAGAAGGTCTCCCCTCAGCCCCCTCTTCTCCAGGCTGAACACCCCCAGCTCCCTCCTTGGACATCCAGCAGCACCGAAGCTTCATCAGCGCTCACACTGCTCCTGCAGCTGGGGTCCTGCCCAGCGAGACCCCCTTCGCTCCCCACATGGTGCTCCGAGTGCTGCAGGTGTCCTCAGAAGAAAACCAAGTTGCCCGGGAAATCAGAGCCTGAATATACAGTTTGTTTGCCACAGGCAAAGACGAAGTTCCCTTATTTCTGGTATTTCCTACGACCTCTGTGCTTGTCTTAACCCTCACAAGGTTGAACCACCTTGCTAAAGCCAAGGTACGCAACACCCACCGCTCTCATCTCTTGTCTCCTCACGCAAGACAACCAAAATGGTCAGGCACAATTTGACGCTGGTAGCTCCAAGCTGGAGAAAGGTCAGGTCCTCCTCAAGCAGAGCGGGGTTATGAGAAGTCACCAGCACCCTGAAGTCATTGCCAAGAAGAGGCTGCCATTCGTGGTAGTGATTTCTTCCTCCTCGGTCTTGCGCACGCTTGGATCCATTTCCATGTGTTTTGCTAACGCTGCCTTCTCCCTGGCTCCCAGCTGAAGTTTGGAAGTTGCCCAGTAGCCTCCTCCAGCTCCACTTAACATAAAGGGCTGTTGTTTGCTACACGGCAATGCCGGGGCTCCCCAGCCCGTTAGCACGCGTTCCCGGAGCTCAAGCTACAACAAGTTGGGCAACAGCTACTGACCAACAGGCAACTGTTCAACGCATCTCAAACCACACGAAGCCCACACAAGACCTAAGAATCCATGCTGCCCGGTCAGTGCAAACCCTCTGGGGTTCTGCAATAAAGATAACGGGAATATTATCTTAATATCTTGCCTACAAGAAAGCTGGGGAGGGGCTGTTTGCAAGGGCACGGAGCGACAGGACGAGGGGCAATGGTTTAAACTAGAGCGGGGCAGGTTTAGATCAGCCATTAGGATGAAGTTCTTTCCACTGAGGGTGGTGGGACACTGGCCCAGGTTGCCCAGAGAGGGGGTGGAGGCCCCATCCCTGGAGACATCCAAGGCCAGGCTGGATGAGGCTCTGAGCAACCTCATCTAGTTGACGATGTCCCTGCTCACTGCAGGGGGTCGGACTGGGTGGCCTTTGGAGGTCCCTTCCAACCCAACACATTCTGTGGTTCTATGATTCTATGATTACTGGGAAACTGAGACAAACCGGTGCTCCCAGTGTGGTCCCTGACTGCAGAAGCGCTGTAGCTGCTTACCAGGACTGAAAGCCCTGGCCACCCACAAGGGAAAATGACATATTTGCTTTGCAGTCCAACAGTTGCTTTTCCAGTGCTCCGTGTGACAGCCCAGAGATGTCCCTATGTGTGCGCCGTGCTCCATCGTCACTCCCTTGTCCACGGGGCCAAGCAGCTCAGCAGGGTCGGTTCCATGTGAACTTCTTTCTTATTGCAGGTTTTCCTAGCCTGAAACGGAGGAAAAAAAATGGTTCTACAACTAATAATAGAAGCTGTGAAGAGTTAAAATGTCCCAGGAGTAGAAGAAGCTTTGATTCATTTCTCCACATAAAAAGTTTCTAATTATACTGAGTCTTATCTCTGTGCGAGAGTGGATTCATAACTCTGCCTTTGTCCTTGATGTGCTCAGCAGCAACGGCCAGATTTCGGACAGAGCAGGGATGACAGTTTCGGAAAGAAAAGCGGTTCCCGGGCATCCTTCAGGGAGGAGGGGCACTCATCCGAAGCCTCAGGAGCCCCGGAGATGGGTATTGAGTAAAAGCACAGATTTTGATGAAAATGCAGGCATAGCTCTAGCCACGGAGCGGCTGGCCTCCCGAGGTCTGATCCCGAGCCGAAGGGTCCATCCCCAGGAGCTGCCGGTGCTTGCACAGCACGCTCGCACAGCACGGATTAACGCGCAAACGGGAAACCCTCTCTTCTCACCATCATCAGAGTCAACAGCAGCCCTACGCGCCCCAGCTCGGCGCTGCATCCCCGCTTCCCAGGCGTCTCCTGAGAGCGCGGGAGAACGCACCGGCGCTTCTGTCAGGACAAACCAGTCAGCCAAGCACTTAAAGCAGCACTCAAAATCTCCTTGCATAACTTCCGAAACAAAAGGCTGCCCGGGGAGCCGTCCTGCGGAGGCAATCAAACACGCTCCCTCTTGCTCCCTCCCACACGGAGGGCACATTATCGTGACGGGTTTCTGCATCGCATTTCCACCTCGGGTTTCTGTCGAGCGCGCAGGCACATGCATCCACACGCACACACGCTCTCTCTCCCTTGTTTTTACACAATGCCCGTAGTCGAAAAATTACACAATTTGCAGTTCGACGCAGATATGAGACACCATTCAAGATGCAAGTTCTACATAGCCCAGTTAGCGACAACAGCAACATCAACGATGACGAAAACCTGCTGCCGTAGGCCACGTCAACCATGGGGACCACAATATGGGATAAACGCTCTTGCACCCAGCAGAGAATGAGCCAAGAGAGAGTCTGTTCCTCTCCCAGACCCCGCACCCGGCGGCAGCCAACTCTGAAGGCTGATTCCAGTCCTGTCCAATACATTCCAGTCCTGTCCAATATATTCATCAACGACCTGGACGAGGGGATAGAGCGCACCCTCAGCAATTTGCTGATGATACAAAACTGGGCGCACACACGCCTGGCCGCTCCGCAGGCATCCTCCTTGCTCCTCCCCAGCCTCTGCAGCACCAGGGACGGTAGAGGAGATGTCCCCGCCTGCTGCCTTCAGGCTCCGCTGGTGGACCTCCGAGGTTTCCCGATCCCTTTTTGACCCTGCCGTTACCGTCTTTCCTCTGCCTCCTCCAGCAGCAAGTTCCTCGCTTTCTCTTCCTGCTGTGTAAAGATGAACTTGCTTTTATCTGCTTTAAACTGCTCTCCTTCTAGACCCATCAAGTGCACGTAGTTCTAGTACTGTGGGATTTGGTGAATGACAGCTCTGCCTTCATCTCACTCACCACCTCCATGATGTCACAAACCTCAGCCACATTCCCCCTCGTACCACCTTCTCCTCTGCGAACTCCAGCCCTTCTTTCCAGTCTCGTAAGGCAGTGGTTTCATAGAATCAGAGAATGGGTCGGGTGGGAAGGGACCGTAAAGATCATCTCATCCCCTGCCCTGCCCTGGGCAGGGACACCTCCCACCAGCCCAGGTTGCCCCAAGCCCCGTCCAACCTGGCCTTGAACCCCTCCAGGGATGGGGCAGCCACAGCTTCTCTGGGCAACCTGGGCCAGGGGCTCACCCCCCTCACAGCCAAGAATTCCTTCCCAATATCCAATCTAAATCTCCCCTCCTTCAGTTTAAAACCGTCCCACCTCGTCCCATGGCTCCCCTCCCCACTCCAGAGTCCCTCCCCAGCTTTCCCGGAGCCCCTTGAGGGACTGGAAGGGGCTCCAAGGTCTCCCCGGAGCCTTCTCTTCTCCAGGCTGAACCTCCCCAGCTCTCTCAGCCTGTCCCCACGGCAGAGGGGCTCCAGCCCTCCCAGCATCTCTGGGGCCTCCTCCGGCCCCACTCCGACAGCTCCGTGTCCTTCTTGTGCTGAGGGCTCCAGAGCTGCTCGCAGCGCTCCAGTTGGGGTCTCACCAGAGCAGAGCAGAGGGACAGAATCCCCCCCGTACCCCCCTGCCCACGCTTCTTTTGAGGCAGCCCAGGATGCGGGGGGTTTCATCCCCTTGCTCATTTTGGCTGCTTCTCCGCACCTCTCTCTAACTTGAGATGCCGAGGCCAGAGCTACACAAGGCACAAGAGAGCTGCAAAGCAACGCCTGGTGTCTCCACGAGGATGCCCAAGACGCTGTTGGCTTTTTGGCTGCGGTCGCGCACTGAGCTGATGCTCTCAGAGAGCCACCGGTGGCTCCGAGGGCTCTTTCCTGAGCCTTACGGGCCAGTTCCAAATTCAGCATTGTGCAGCAGAGTTTGGAGGGAGTTAAACAGAGGAACGCTTGGCGCAACCTGCTGCGGCCGCCTCCGGGAGCAGAGACCTCATGGAGAAGTTGGACATGGGAGTGGAGAACACTTGAAAATGGAGCACGTTCCTAATGCAGCCCCCTGTCCTGCAGGTCTCTGGCTTCCTGAGCCAAGGGTCTAGCAAGAACCGGGGGTAAGAGAAAAGCACCTTTTTGCCCAGGCTAAAGTTGACCACCCTGGACCTAAGGTCTGGTTCCAGGTGAGCCCAGAAGTTTCCAGAAAGACCTGGGGTGGTCACGGACAAGGAGGATTTTTGATCTCAAGGAGCAGATAAGACACGTTGGGTAGACACAAGAGTAATTAATTACAGGAGAAGCAAATTATTTCAGTGCTACCGCACACGGCAGCACGAAACCCAGCTGGAACGGGAACAGTCCAAGCCTCCTCAGGCCATTTACCCCTATGGCAGATGGGGATTAGCAGCCTCCTAAGCCAGGCTAAGGACTCCACAGTTAAGGGTGTAGTTTGCGCTCATTTATAAGCCCGATTTCACAGCCTATATTTCTCCAAAAAATTCTTTGCGTTTGAATTTCACACGCGTTATCTGTGGCCGGAGCAGAATTTTGTGAAAATGTGAGCTGAAAGGAGGAGAGAGGAGGGATGAGAGAGAGGAGAGAGAAGACAAAGTCTTTCTATTCCAAGAAATGTCTTCTCCGCAAACAGCTTGGCATTTATGGCTCTTGGAGAGCGATTCCTGATGTCCAAGGATGAGATCAACCCAAAGCTGAGGGAGAGAGCACCATCCTAATCCCACCAATTTCAGGACAGCTGGGTGTCTGCTACGTAAAGCCTGCGTTCGTGACAGGAGAGTAAAACTGGGGCCACCGGCAAGAGTTACTGATGTGTTCCTGGACACCACGGCTCCAAAGTATCTGCTCTTATTCCGGGTTTCCTCACGTAAACGTCCTTCTGTCCTCGGCCACCAGCTCACACCTTAAGCTGTCCCGTCTCCCCTTGAACCCAGGGTCTCTGCAGGTCTCCAGCACTCAGAAGGACCGACCATTTACTCCCACCTTATTTCTGACCTTTCAACCAATTATTTATCCTTTCCAGCGCTTTTCTTCTTATCCTATGGCTGCTTATTTTCCTTATGGCCTTCAGTAAAGGACATTGTCGGAAGCATTTCGGGAATCCCAATAGAGTCTGTTCGATAAATTAGCCTTTTCTGAGCCATCAGAGAACTCCACTGCCTCTTTCCCCGTGAATCACATACATCCATTTGCCCACAAATACCATTCTGTGGCATTTGGGGTGTTATGGGGTAAACAAAAGTCAACCAGATCTTTTCTGGAGCTCTTTTTCAAATTTTCCACACTTTCCAGCCTTTAGATGCAACGACACTTTGAGAAAGCACTTGCACACCACCATTTCTAATTCAGCAGTCTCATTCTTGCCTTTCTTAAAAGCTCCGAAGCAAGACAACCAGCCTGGGTGTTTTATCCCTGTCCATTTCATCAATTGGATCCATAATCTCTGCTCCGGGCTTTTCAGTTTTGAACGTACCCTCTGATGAGTCCCCACGAAGGTTAATTACAGCATGGGAATCTCCGCGTTTTCTTCTACAATCAACAATAACGCAAATAATTGCTTCAGCTTCTCTGCAACGGGCTCGTCTTTTCTAATTGCTCCTTTTATACTCTGATCATGGGCTGGCTCCGTCAGCTCCTTGGCACGCTTCTTGTTGCAAATACATTGGAGGAAAATCTACTCTCTTCTTCTTTAGCTGTTTTTTCAGATTCTTTCAGCGTGCCCCGTGAGCCAGGAGCTCAGTGATGCGTAGCCGACGCAGGGACGCAGTACTGCTGTCATCCTATCTAGGTCGGGCCTTTCTTCCCACAAGGTTTCTCTGGTTTTACTGGGACAGTTACCCTGCCCACTTCCTCCAGTTTACAACCCTCTGCCAAAGAGCAGCACCTGGCTTACGGTGCCGCGGGGATTGTCCACCTTGCCCAGGTTTCCGATACGCCTGTTGTGTTCATGTCTTCATGGTTCACGGCAATTCCAGGCACAACTACAGGTTGGGCAGAGATGGCTTGAGAGCAGCCCTGAGGAGAAGGACTTGGAGCCTCATCCAGCCTGGCCTTGGATGCCTCCAGGGATGGGGCCTCCACCCCCTCTCTGGGCACCCTGGGCCAGTGTCCCACCACCCTCAGTGGAAAGAACTTCTTCCTAATGGCTGATCTAACCCTGCCCCGCTCTAGTTTAAAGCCGTTGCCCCTCATCCTGTCGCTCCGTGCCCTTGCAAACAGCCCCTCCCCAGCTTTCCTGGAGCCCCTTGAGGGACTGGAAGGGGCTCCAAGGTCTCCGCGGAGCCTTCTCTTCTCCAGGCTGAACTCCCCCAGCTCTCTCAGCCTGTCCCCACAGCAGAGGGGCTCCAGCCCTTTGATCATCTTGGTGGCCTCCTCTGGCCCCGCTCCAACAGCTCCATGTCCTTCTTGTGCTGAGGGTTCCAGAGCTCTCCTTGTCTTATTTTCTGGCCAGGTCCCTGGGGGACCACACTGCTGGGGACGTGGCTGCTTTAACCATGCAGAAGATGTCACAACAAGCAGAGCTGGCACGTAAAAAAACCGTCTCATTTCACAGGAAAGCAAAACTGAGATACAGATTTGCCTGTTCAGTGGCTTGACGTTTATCTTGTGTCACAGACTCAGTCATTCAGGAAAAAACGTGTCATATTCCTGTTACCTGCCCTTTTGTCACTAGCCTACAGGCGTGAGCCCAGGCACGGCAGAGAGGGTTCCTGCCCTCACGCTCCTCCTCATGTAGGAAATGCCACCACCCCCTTGAGGAGCCAGAGCCAAGAGAAGCTGCGAAACACAGAAAACAAAGCAGAGAAACCAGTGTTATCACCAATCCCAATGAGACAGAGCTTCTGGGACCACCTGAGACCTTCCACATGGACAGACTGAGCAACCTTTCCATGTCCCCTCCGGTCCGCCAGCTACTACATCCCATCTCTGCCTGAATTCACGTCACTGATTTCGCGTAACTGAATTCATCCCGGTCCTTCACCCACGGACAGGACACACCAGGCGGTTTTGACTCACACATCCCTGGAAATGGAGACGTTTCCATCCTGGACTGAACTTTCTGGCCTGTGATTTTTACCGTGAAGTCGTCTAATCCCATTTGGAACAAACTCTGCTTCGCGTGAAGGCGGATTCGCGTGAAGGAGATGCAAACGGGTCGCAGCCATCCGTGCGCCCGCTTCTCACGCGGTGGGAAATGGCGAAACATTTCCTCCCCCATCTCCTACCACAGGTGTCTGCCACGCTGCCTTCAATTCACCCCAACCCAAGCTGGGCGCTACCCCGTGAGCCGTCCTTTATAGAGAAGCCAAGCTCTGGCCTCCTTGCCAGAATTTCTCCACCTCCTCCAGTCAGCTCCGCTGCCAGCTGCAACAACTGCGATCCCCACCCTGCACACACCACTCTTTCCTCTGAATTTGCCTTCGCCTGTATTTGAATTGAATGTAAATCTGCCATTTCATGCACGAGCATCATGGGACCCTCTTCAGCTTCTTGCATTCAGCCCTAGATTTGGCTCTCCTGAATCATTTTTTTTTTTCCCTACAAATTTGCCAGCTCGCTATTCAGCGAGCATCCTGAACGTCCTCTCCGCATCCTCTGTGAATGCACGGATCGGCATGAATACCAGCACGGACCTCTGTACACTGCCACCGGCACCCGCTGCCACCGCAAAAATGGGCTCGATACTCCTGCAAACGGTTATTAATCTACGGGCCTGCCCCCTCACCCCTTGAAAAGTTCGTTTTCTTGTAGGTCACTGACGCAGGAACCCGCTCAAAACACGCGAAGCCCCATGTACAAGTGCGCTAGCTGGACATCACCCTGGCCCACCAGGTCGCTCACACCTTCAGAGAGCTTGGAAATGCTCCTGAGCTTTGACTTCCTTCTCTAAGAGCCCAATAAAACTCTTCCCCAATACACTGTATTCATTCAAGCACCTAACAAAATTATTCTACGTTGCTGTTCGTAACAACTCAGAATCGTGGAGTGGCTTGGGTGGGAAGGGATCTTAAAGATCATCTCGTTCCAACGCCCCTGCCCTGGGCAGGGACACCTCCAACTAGACCAGGTTGCTCCAAGCCCCGTCCAACCTGGTTGATCATTTCCATGGAAATGTCCTTGAGGCTGTTTGGACACTAACTCTGGTTCCTAAATCAGTCCAGGACTCCTTTCACTCATTAACATCACGTTCCTGCATCCCTCCAAGATGGGTTTAGGCATTAAAGCACAAGCCCCTTAGCAGCTGAACACTACTGTGTTCCTCCGGCACCGTTGGGTGGCTGCTCTTGACTTGGGCAATGCATTGATGTGCTCCAAAACCTCTTCACCGACACTTCCCTGTGAGGGAGTCCCTCAGCCCCATCTCCCACTGCACAGCAAATGAAGGAACCTTCCTGGGACGAGCGGTAACACAAGGAACTCGTTTGCTTCTGCACGGTAGCTTTGTTTTCTTTACGTGTCCTCCCCGCTCCTGATGCGCACACCTCAGGACAGAGCTGCCTGGACGTCTTCCTGAAAATTGGCCTCGTCAAAGGACTTTTAACCTCTAAATATACATAGTGCCAGAATACAAATGAGAACAAAATGTCTCTGGAAATAGGGGAAACTCAGACTGGTGTCCCTGCGGAGTGAATTTGTCCTTCAACCCCAGCGCAGCAACTTTGGGTGGTTTCCTGTCTTCTAAAACACTCCAGTCCCTCCTGCAGCTCTGCAAAGGCTCCTTCTTGGCTGTCGGAGCCCGGCTGGGCATCGGCTGCCCAGGACCCTCACCACGCCTGGTCTCTCGCCACGGAGCACCCGCTGCCCGCTCCTGTCGTCCCTCCGCTCCCGCAGCCCCACCAGCTGCTCCAGATGGTCCCCCTGACCCACCACTCGCCCCCAAAACCACCCAGCGGCCACCATCTGCCACAGCAGAGGACAAGGACCATCGGCTCAAGACCTTCACGTGGCAGCTTTAAATATTCTCCATGGCAGAGCCAAAGATTTTCCTCATTTAGCTGCTCCCTTTAATTTCCTTTTAACTGGCTTCCTCTTTTTAATGTCATTTAAATACTTCTAATTCCTGCTGCCGCTGCAGCCAACTTTTTTGGCTCCTTCTCCTCGCAAGGAATGTCAAATTTGAGTACTTTACATTCAGTATTAAAAAAAAAAAAAAGCATATCTTTGATAGACAGATGATTCTGTGATATATTGATCCAGGTTCTGTGTATTACTCTGGAATAAATCAAAAGTTACTTCTCCCCTTGGAAGGTCTTTCACCGGTTGCTCCCCAGATCGCCATTTATGGTGGCTAAAACTCATTTTCTCCCCCAAAACAGAAGCAGCCTCAAATTTTGCCCAGTTGTTCAAGGCATTTCCCCCTAAGAACAAAACTCTCATTTTCAGTAGCTGAGGATTGCGAAGCTGGATCTATAAAATGTCAATGTTTCATGGATTAAACCATTTTAACTAACAATTTATCTCACTTATTACATGCTCAGGTGACTAACTAGTTCTGGAGCTGATACTGTCTCCCTATAACCGAGCTTTTGAATTATGCTCTGAAGTTTGAGAGTCACCAAGGAGAAAGCGCTGTTGCATCTGTCTTCTTCTGTTAATTTTTCTGCCAGCTTTCCAAAGAACATTTTCTTTTTGACTGGCATTTTGCATTGTTTTGTTTGCAGCTATTTAAATGCATTGTTTTGACACCATGCACATTTATACTCAATACACCATTAATTGGGGAGAAACTCATCCCTTCGCAAAAATAAAATCCTCCAGAATAAATCCCTACGCTGTTTGCAACGTTTTCCCCACCGAAGCTACAGAAACCCATTGTTCAAAGGGCAACGGAGGCTCCAGGGGGGTCTTCAAAGCTCTGCCGTACCTGTACCAGCGTATGGAAAGGCATCCTGCCCATCCCGAATTGCCAGCCAGGATCCGGAGTCAGCTCGGAGCTGTGCAGCAAGCCAGGAGCTAATAAATGTCACCACATCCGCACAGAGTCGATTAGAAACGGCCATTACACAGAATCATAGAATCCTAGAATTGCCGAGGTTGGAAGGGACCTTTCAGCTCATCGAGTCCAACCATCACCCTAACCCTGACAAAAACCGTCACTAACCCATGTCCCTAAGCACCGCGTCTGCACGGCTTTTAAATCCCTCCAGGGATGGTGCCTCCACCACAGAATCACAGAATCACAGAATCACAGAACCACAGGATGGTGGTGGTTGGAAGGGCCCTCTGGAGATCACCCAGTCCCACCCCCTGCCAGAGCAGGGTCACCCAGAGCAGGGGGCACAGGAACACGTCCAGGTGGGGTTGGGATGTCTCCGGAGACGGAGACCCCACCACCTCTCTGGGCAGCCTGGGCCAGGGCTCTGCCACCCCCACAGCAAAGAAGTTCCTCCTCGTGTTGAGATGGAACTTCCCATGGTCAAGTTTGTGCCCATTACCTCTTGTCCTGTCACCAGGCACCACTGAGAAGAGCCCGGCCCCATCCTCCTGACATCCCCCCTTGAAGTATTTGTAAGTGTTGATAAGGTTCTGCGCTTAGTCGTCTTTTTTCCAGCCTGAAAAGCCCCAAATCCCTCAGCCTTTCTTCATCAGAGGTGTTCCAGTCCCCTCACCATCTTGGTAGCCTGTAATCCATTTGGATTTTGGCCACCAGCCTGCGCAGCGCAGGTCACGCCGCCTCTCCGAACTCCCACTGAAGGTGAACGGACTGGCGGAAAAACTTTGTTTGTAATTTGAAAATGACCTGAGCGGGTTAATCTGCCTCGGGAATTCACTCTGATGGTCAGGACCTTATTCCAAATCCCAGCCAGCTTCCAGCCATCAAATCCTGCTCCAGTTACTGCTGTCCTCCAGACTGGAAGACCTGTTAACAGAGCAGGATTTTTTTGCTGAGACACTTAGGTACCATGGCTAAGTAAGCCCTTAATGCTCTTAGAAATTCAATAGTTAAAGTAGATAAAGGTTACCCGATACTCCAGTGACCTCCAAATCTTCCCTGGTCACTGCGTCTCAGAACAGCACCATCCATCGTTGGTTCCTCCACAGCTAACGCCTAATGCTACGTTCAGCCTTATTAAAGCATCTATCGAGCTCCAGCTGAGCAAATCACCAGCCCCAACCATTTTGTCATCTGCACAGCGCACCAGAGACACTGGAAGAGGGGAGATTGAGATGAGATCTGAGGCAGGAATTCTTGGCTGTGAGGGGGGCGAGCCCCTGGCCCAGGTTGCCCAAAGAAGCTGTGGCTGCCCCATCCCTGGAGGGGTTCAAGGCCAGGTTGGACGGGGCTTGGAGCAACCTGGGCTGGTGGGAGGTGTCCCTGCCCAGGGCAGGGGGGGTTGGAAAGAGATGATCTTTAAGGTCCCTTCCCACCCAAACCATTCTCTGATTCTATGACACAACAGACCACGCAGCTGGTGGAAGCCAGGCTGAACTCACCACACAACCCTGCCGCGTTTGGGGTTTGGTGTCCTCTCCTGTCCTCTCTGCTGCTCTGGGCTGGCTGCGGTCAGCCAGGAATAAATCCTGCTTTGATGAGAGTGGGTTCGAATTAGATAGTTCCTAGATGTAGAAAATTCCAGTTCTGGGAGGAATCCCCAAGCGTGGCCGTGGGGTTCTGGCTCCTGACACCCAGCTGAGCTGTGATCCGACTCACAGTAACGTGGCTGGGGAGTAACTACCAAAGCCTCAACAGAATCAAGGACGAGATATTTCTGTAGAGAATATTTCTGTAAAATCGGCTTGGTTGCAGGTTAACGAGTTCGATAAAAGCCTGCCCTGGTCTGGAACAAGCATTACAAACACCCAGGCAGTAAGCAAACGTAGGTGAATTGCCTGGACCTTGATCTTGATAGAAAAAGGAGTTACGGAAGTCAAAGAAATACTGAAACATCTGGTGGCAAGCTCTGCAGGACAGCTGGAGCAAGCCGCAAAGAGAAGCAGTCAAACACCTAGACACAATCACATGCCCGCAAGGCTCTATCTCCCCGCCCAGACGGCTGCGGAGAAGTGGCAGGCTCGCCGCTTTGATGAGAGAGATCAAAATGGCACGAGACTCCGGCAAAAGTGCGATAACGGCGGACGACAGGAAGGGACTTGAACCACCCACATGCAAACACACGGCACGGTGGGAGGCAGTTCAGGTTCAGAGCATCTCCACGCTGCTGCTCCGTGCGATGGCTCACCAGGAGCAAGGAGAGGAGTGGGGAGAAGTGGGGAGGCCGTTCTTGACTTCTTTTTAAGCGGCACACGGGAGCGAATCCATAAAGCAGCTGAGACGCTGCGGAACAGCAGCCCCAGCGCTCTTCAATTCGGCGTTGCACAGGGAAGCCGGGGCCAAAGAGACACTAAACGGAAGCAAACGCTAAAAATCAGTGTGAGGCTAATTAAGCGAAGCCTAAGTGGGTTTTGAAGAGCAAAATCAGCAAAGGTATAAAAACAAACAACAGGGCTGAGCATGTCAAAAAGCCATCAGGAAAACACGGGGCCGGGAGACTGTCAAGAGGTTAAAGGAAGCAATTACGGGAGATGAGGATATCGCAGAGATGCTAAATGACTCTCCTCCTTCCATCTTCCACACCTTCCCCAGAGATTTCTATGCCTTTGCAGAGCCTCCAAGGAGATACTATCCATGGCTGGGGCTAGGAAACATGATTGCTTAAAGGGAAATACGTTACCGAGCCCGTTTGATGATTTCTGACTCCATCTCTCTCTTCATTCTCCCTCCATCCTCCCACCCCACTTCCAGAGAGAGTATCCACTGGAGGCACTACAAAGGAAAGGCAGGAGCTTCTGCTCTGACCCTAAAAGTCAGGAGACAGGTGGCAAGACACCAGAAAAGGCCAAATTTGGATAATCAGAGGGGAAAACCTTCTCCAGAGGTGTAACAAGAAAGCGGTCAACCAGATTGGATTTTTTAGATCTGGGGGTGGGGAGAAATTATAACTGGCATCGCTAAAGTATTTTGGAAAGTGTTTTAGCTCTACATTCCAGCTGGTGGAAATAACACCAGGGTGGTTTATTCTTCCTCTGCAGCATTAATATTAGCTGCAGCCAGGACACAGGGCTGGAAGGTTTTCACGGGGCTGGAAGGTTTTCACGGGGCTGGCAGCTCTTAAACCCATGTCAGCAGGAGGTGAGTGAGATCTGGATGCTTCTGCCCAGGGGTGCCACACCTACGTGGCGTAGCTGAAAAAAACAGTCCCGCACCCGCAGCCTGTATGTCCATACCGGGCACAGACCTTTACACGCGGCTGAAGGATGCTGAAGGGTCTGGAGGACTCAAGAGAGGCACGTGCCCCCAGGGAGCAAGGAGACCCGGAGGCAAACACGGCTTTGAACGTGACACCCACCTCCGCAGCCCCGCGTTGTCACCAGCACCAGAGACCCAGCGAGATTCCGGCGGGACGGCACTTTTGGGGGTCTCCCAGGCGAAGCGCAGCTGAGGACCACCATCCATCCCGGCCACGGATGTACCCCCACGCAGGGTAGCTCCAGCTCCTGGGGGCTCCGGGACGCCTTGGCAGAGGAGGCTGCGTAACATCAACCCCCTCGGCCGTTTGTTAACACTCGGTCCCCGGCAGCAGCAGATGCTCTGAGGCTGAATCACAGGGATTTGTTGCGGCGAGAGTCGCCTCGGCACCTGCTGCACGCTGAGCGCCTCCTCTTCCTCTGCCGCCGGCCCCCTGCCCTTCACCGGCCATCGCCGCCCAGGAGCCGCCTGTGTGACGGAGAGCGTGGGTGCTGCACCCGTGGAGGCAGGGGACACCCTGCTGCCACGCACCTGCCTGGCGGGAGACAGAGAAAGGGTTAAAAGCACTGCCTGGAGCTATGGAGGCTCCAGCCTGCGGCAGGGAGAGGGGATGGGAAGGGGGGAGTGGGCTGGGGGGAGCGGGGGGCTGAGGGAGGGGGCTCGGGGTGGGGGTGCTCCGTGCACTGCGATTATCTCCGGTGACGAAGCCGCCACGCCGCAGGCGAAGCCACCACGCCGTAGCCAGCGGCGCGTCCTCCCAGCCTCCCTCCTCTGGCGAGGGAACCGCCACACAGCCCCGGGGACACCGCGCTCCCGCACGTCCTCCTCCAGCAAAGACATCTGAGGAGAGGCTGGAGGATCACCAAAGGCGCCAAGAGACCCGCTGTCACCTGAGACCCCCCTCCCCGGAGGACGCTGACCCCCCAGGAGCCACCCACACCCTCCCAGGGCCCGATCCGGCATGGTCCCTGTCCACGAGCCATCCCAGGAGACCCTCTCCAGCTCCCCTGCCCCATCTCACCCTCCCACCAGAGCCTCCCTCGCCCAGGATCGTGCCTCAGGAGGAGCAGTGCTCGTATTTGCCCTGCTCCTGGGGGAAGACATGGCATGAGCTGCTCTGGCATCCCCCAGCTTGCCAGAGCCGCTTTCCAAAGGCAGCCCTTCCTCCAGCTAAAGAGCTGGGGAGAGCCGCCCGTGGCCTCACTTGGCCCCACATCTTCCCCAGAGCTCCACACCCTGAGCACCGAAGCGATCGTTGGGGCCAGAGGCAGCTCCTCGAAGGTCGGCTGGATGAGGCCAGCATCACCTTCCGGGCCACAGCTGGACAGAGGGTGAAAACTGAGGCAGAGCGGCGATGCGATCTGACCACCAGAAAGCTGTTCCTCCCACAGCCCCTTCCCACAGAGCCGGTGACTAAGAGAGACATCCCTCTCGCACAGCGTTTGTGCAGGAGAGCATCAGGGTGCGGGAAAGCTCGGTGGAAAAGCACGTGAGGAGGAGTTTACACTGACGTGTGGAATGAATGTACACATTTTTTTCAGACCTACTAAAGGCAAAAAGGGGTTAATTTCTCCCCTAGGGCTGCAGGAGTCCAGGCTAGAAATGTTTGGGCTGGCGCGAGCGAGCGCTCGGGTGCTATCATCTAATGGATGATAACACGGATGGATAACTGGATAAAGGAGTTGCCTGGGAGATGCCATGGGATAGCAAGGGCTGGACGCTGACTTTTAGGGACTGGCCGCCGACTTTTAGGGACTGGCCGCCAAGGACTGGAACAAACGCAGATTTCACCCCAAATGGGATTCGGCTGCAAGTCTGAGCGAGGACCGGTGGTGAGAGCGGGCAGTACGTGGGCTGCTGCAGTGAAGTCCTCAACCCTGAGGGACCAGAGCCAGGCCGAGCCACCCTGGCGAGCAGGGGTCGCACCCCAGCACCTCAGCTGCAGCCCTTCTGACCCCAGGGAGCACCGCGGGGACCATCCTGTGCTGGAGCTCCTCCGTGCTCAACCGGCTCAACAGCCCGCAGGAGTGGGAGGAAACCAACGCCGGGCCTTCAGCCGCAAGAGCTGCGGGAGCTGCTTTGCAAACCGACATGTGCTGAGCACGTGGCACGGAGCAGGGCGATGCCGGAGGGCGCAGGGCACAGAGGAGAGCGATGCCAGGGCACAGAAGAGAGTGATGCCGGAGGGATCAGGGAGGGCAATGCCGGTGGGAACGTGGCACAGAGGAGGGTGATGCCAGGGCACAGAGGAGGGCGATGCTGGAGGGATCAGGGAGGGCGATGCTGGAGGGAGCAGGGAGGGTGAAGCCAGAGGGAGCAGGGCACAGAGGTGGGCAATGCCGGAGGGATCAGGGAAGGTGAAGCCGGAGCGAATGGGGCACAGAGGAGGGCGATGCCAGAGGGATCAGGGAGGTTGAAGCCAGAGGGAGCAGGGCACAGAGGAGGGCAATGCCGGAGGGATGAGGGCACACAGGAGGGAGATGCCGGAGGGCAGCCACCCGCGAGCAGTGGCACATGGCAGCAGGCACCACTGCCCACCGCTGCCTGACACTGCCTGCACCCCACAGCCCGCACCAGCCCCCCGGCTCAGCCTGGGGCTCTGCCATGGCCGTCCCAGGCCCACCGGGAGAGCCACCGAGCAGCGGCTCCCGGCCTGGCGGGTAGCCCGGCCCACACCGGGACCAGGCGGCCCTGAGGACACGGCCCGGGGGCTGAACCCAGAGCCGTGGCGGCACTGCGGCCGCCCCAGGCGCCTCGCTGGGTCCGGCGGGACGCGGTGGGCTCCGACAGGGACAGGGCCGGGCGCTGAGGGAGCGCCCAGGGCCGTGCCCTGAGGGAGCCCCCGGGCCGGGCCCTGAGGGAGCGGGACCTCCCGCCGACCATCCACCCGCTCGGGGCGGGATCGGGACCGGGGCGGGGGGGACGGACGGGACACCGTGACAAATCGCGACTCGGCTCGGAGCGGGCCCCCTCAGCCCGGGAGCGGGGACCGCGGGCACCCCCGGGGACCACCCGCACCCCCCCCCCCCCCACAACCGCCGCCGCCGCCGCCGCCCCGCGCCCACCTGCCTCCCGCGGGGGAGCCGCGCATGTGGAGCGCACCACCGGCGCGGCGGGGCGCGGGGGGGGCCGGCGGCCGGAGCGGGCATGTTTACACGGGGGCCGAGGGGGGCGGCATCGGCGCGGCCTCCCCCGCCCCCCCCCCCGCCGCCGCGGCGCGAATGGTCTCTTCCTCGCGCTCTATTTAATCCCCGCCGCTGCCGCACCGCCGGCTCCAGACCGGAGAGCAGCGAGCGAGCGCCCGCCGCCGCTGCTGCCGCCGCCTCCGCGCCGCGGCTCGCCCCGGCCCCCGGGCATCCCCCGCCGCCACCATGCTGCCCCTCGGCCTGCTGCTGCTCCTCGCCTGCGTCGGCGCCGCCCGGGGAAACCTCTCCCGCGACGGTGAGTGGCGCCGCCGGTACCAGGCGAGACCTCCACCCCGCCACCACCCTCCCCTCCCGCCATCGCTCATCCCGTCGCGGCGGGGCGAACCCCTCCGTCCTGCGGCGGGGGGACCGGCGGGGCCGGGCCGTGCCGTTATGTGGGTCAGGCGCGGCGGGGCCCGGCAGGTGCCGCCGCCCCGGCCCCGCCCCGGCCCTGCCCTCGGGGCCCGCCCGCGCCGCCGCCGGGGCGCGGGTGCGGCCGCCGCGGACCCCCGGCGGCCGGCGGGGCTCAAGGTCACGGCGGCGCCGGTGCTGCCCGTCGTGTCCCCCCCATCGCCGCGTACCGCCCGGGGCGGGGCCGGGGCGGCGGAAGGTTCCAGACAGGCCCCGGCGGGCGGCGGCGCCCGGCCCCTCCCGGCGCTGCCCGGTGGATGGAGACCCTCCGGTGCGGAGGGGCCCTCCCCGCCGGGAGGATGGCGGTGGTGACCCCCGGGGGGAAGGCAGACACCCCCGTGGGCGGGGATGGAGCCCCCAGGGGGACGGCGGTGACCGCCCCGGGGTGGGGAGGGACCGTTCCCCGGGATGGGGCGGCTCCCCGCTTCCCCCCGGCAGAGCGGGAGCCGCCCGGTCGGAGCCATCCCCTCCCCGGGGCGGTGGGCTCGGGGAAGGGCGGCCGCTCCCCGGCGCGCCGGGGTGTGCGGTGGCATCCCGGTGTGTGCCCGGTGCCGGTGCGGGAGGCGCGGGCTGGGCTGGAGCATCATCCCCGCAGACAAAGGCTGTTTACCGGCGTACGGCGGGCGAGGCAGCGGCGTGTGGTGCTGCAAAAGCGAACGGGGGGGGGTGTTTTTTGGTGGGGGCTCGCCAACGGCTGCACCTTGTTTTCCATCAGCGTTGGGCTTGCGGAGCCCTTTTGCTCGACGCTCGGGGCCTGCGATTCCCGCCGGGCTGCTGGCGGCTGCGTTTTGCCGTGTCGCGACTTGCTGGTCACGATAAAATTGCTGCCGTGTGGGTTTGGAGGGGGGGAGCAGGTCGTGGGGAGATGCTGCAGCCGTCTCGGGGGGAGGTCTGTGTGTTGTGTTTTGGGAGGTGGCAGCAGGTGAAGGTCCCGTCGCCATCCGAATCCCTGCCTGCGGCTCATGGGATGCAGGGGGGTAATTCTGGTGTGGGAATGTGGCCCTGGGATCAAGGGTCCCATGGTGTGGGGGTGGGAGCAGCCCCCCACCCACGATGGTCTAGTGGGAGGTGTCCCTGCCCATGATGGGGGGTTGGAACTGGATGATCTTTAAGGTCCCTTCCAACCCAAACCATTCTGTGATTCTATGAAGTGAGGAGAAGCCTCCCCCGCCTTCCCCAGCAGGTGCCCCCCCCGTGGCCCGTCCCTTTGATGGAGGAGGTCGCTGTCACAGGCAGAGCCGTGGCTGGGGGGTGGTGTGGGCTGGTGGCTGCGTTCCCATCCACGAATCCCAGGATTTATTCTGGTTACGGCCACGGTCCTCCCACAGGAACCCGAAAGAGTCACTTGGTGGTGGGTGATGCTCAGTCCCACGGCGCAGGGATGTCCTGGCATCCCGTGCCTGGTGATGGCAATGCTCGGCGTGTGGGTCGGAGCCGGGCAGGAGGGGGTGGCTTGAGCAGCCCGGCGAGGGCTCGCGTGAGGAGGGGGTGGCCGTGACCTGGAGTTGTGTGTAGTCCTGGGGCAGGATGCAGCCCTGGATGATGACACTGCAAGATTTCTTCCAGGGCTGGCCTGCTGCTGGGGCCCAGCCCTGGCCATGAGCTGCCAGGCTCTCCATTGTCCAAATGGACCCTCAAAAAGCCTTTGGGAGCAGAGGAGATGGCTGGCTGGAAGATGTTTGAAAAGAAGCCACTGGCTTCGCGGTCAGAGCCTGTCCCTCACGCTGCCGGCATGGCTCTCCAGCTTGGAAGGCCCCTCCGCAGCACCCTTCCCGGGGCACAGATGGAGTAGCCATCTCCTCTCCGTGAAGAAACGCTCCTCCACTGCTCTGGATTTCAAAGCTACAACCATGGCGGGGCCTGATGGAACCCTTTGAAGCCGCCTGGGTGCTGGAAGCGCTGGTGCTTTCACGCCGAGGCCGTGTTTGTGCACTTGGCTGGTGTTGTGCTGCTGTCGGCAGATTTCTGAGTGTTTGGGCTGGATGCGTGGTTGTCCTTGCTGCGAGGATTATTCCTCCCGTGGAGTTATTCCACTCTAGAGTTGTGTAACCCTTTTGTTTGAACAGTACCCTACTGTTGTCCCATGGGAAGCCACAACATGCCTAAACCAGACTTCTTGGGGCTGTTTTTCCCCTGTGCTCTGTAGCAACCTCATCCTGCCGTGGACTCTGAGCATCCCTCGATGCGCAGCACAAGGAGGACCCCCATCCTGCGGCAGCAAGGGAGGAGGCTGGGCGGTGGCACAGCAGGAAGCTGAGCTTGGGCCTCGCATGCAGTTGCCTCCCACCGTACCAGAGCTGCTCCACTCCTTGGGTGTGCTTCGCTTGCTGGAAGAAGCCTCAACGTTGAGGGTCTTAGAGCTGGGTCTGCCTGACCAGGTATAGGTCATAGAACCACAGAATGTGTGGGGTTGGAAGGGACCTCCAAAGGCCATCTAGTCCAACCCCCCTCCAGTGAGCAGGGACATCGTCAACTAGATGAGGTTGCTCAGAGCCTCATCCAGCCTGGCCTTGGATGTCTCCAGGGATGGGGCCTCCACCCCCTCTCTGGGCAACCTGGGCCAGCATCTCACCACCCTCATGCCACAGCAGAGGGGCCACGACTGCTCTGTCTCCCCCTGTAGGTGCCAAAAGTGGTTACGTGGCTTGTGCCCATGTTGCTGCATTGGCTGAGGAGAACCTGGAAGACTATCTTGAGATGTCTGAAGCCAGGAGAGATGAGCTTCCTGCCTGGTGTTTGCAGAGAGGCAGGTTCAGGAGACTACTGGAAGGTGGCTTCATCTTTCTGAAGCTGGTGGAGGTGTCTTCTTGGCAAGCCCATGCAGGAGGAGCTTTCTCTGTCCTGGGGAAATGCCTTGTGCTTCCAGCTGTTGTCCTTTCTGTAAGACGTCATCCGCCCTGCCTGCATGGGAGTGATGCCTAGTGGTAGAAGCACAGGGCTGGGAGAGAGGTTTGGACTCCTGTGGGGCTTTTACCCTCTCTAGCCCTGGAGCAGATGATGGCTGTGGTTCCTGTAGTCCTGCTCCCTCAGCTTTTGGGGAGACGCCAGCGCTGGTCCTGAGCCAGGTTGCGGGAGGCTGTGTGCGACCTCCAGCCTGTGGCATCACTCCCGATCCCGCAGTGGGGAGACGCCGGGAAGGGAGCCCTGGTGCGCAGAAATGGGATGGTGGAAACCCAGTTGTTGTCTGAAGCTCAGGTTAATCCTTTGATTGCTGCTTACGGCAGTGCTTTTACCCAACTAATGTGTGCAAATGCCCTGTTCTCGCATGTCGTTAGGGCTCACCATATGGTACAAGTCTCTTTCTGTGCCAGCACGAGCCCTTGGCACCGGAGTAGAGGAAGCAGTGACATCCCCGATGAGGCGGTGGCGTGCGGGCATGAGAAGTGGGGAGTGCGACCGATCTGCATGGCTCGCTACCTGGATGGCCTGATTTCGGATGACTCTGATCAGTCGCCTGGGGGAAGCGAGCTGTTCTCGCGGCGGCGATGCAGCCGGCATCGGCGCGTCAGCCGGCAGAGAGCATCCCTCTGCAAGCAGCCGGGAGGAGGGAGCCAGCTGGGGAGCGCAAAAGCCACCGCTCAGCTGTCTGGCACAACGCGTTAGGCTCAACAGGCAACGCTGGATTTTAAGACAATGCATGGGATCAAGCGCTGCAGAGCTGCCCCGCCGCATACCCAGACGGTGAAGGGACGGGCTGGCACCGCTGCCGTGGGACAGGAATTTTGCCGCTGTCATAGAATCATAGAATGGTTTGGGTGGGAAGGGACCTTAAAGATCATCTAGTTCCAACCCCCTTGGGCAGGGACACCTCCCACCAGCCCAGGCTGCTCGAAGCCTCATCCAGCCTGGCCTTGAACCCCTCCAGGGATGGGGCAGCCACAGCTTCTCTGGGCAACCTGGGCCAGGGGCTCACCCCCCTCACAGCCAAGAATTTCTGCCTCACATCTCATCTCATCTCAGTCTCCCCTCCTTCAGTTTGAAACCCTTACCCCATGTCCTATCACTCCCCTCCCTGCTCCAGAGTCCCTCCCTAGCTTTCCCGGAGCCCCTTGAGGGACTGGAAGGGGCTCCAAGGTCTCCGCGGAGCCTTCTCTTCTCCAGGCTGAACCCCCCCAGCTCTCTCAGCCTGTCCCCACAGCAGAGGGGCTCCAGCCCTCCCAGCATCTCTGGTGCCTCCTCTGGCCCCGCTCCGACAGCTCCGTGTCCTTCTTGTGCTGAGGGTTCCAGAGCTGGACGCAGGGCTCCAGGTGGGGTCTCACCAGAGCGGAGCAGAGGGGCAGAATCCCCCCCTCGCCCTGCTGTCCTGATAATGCCTCAGGTTTTGGCATGGTCTGCGATGCTGGGGTGTTTGCTGTGGTGACTTGGTCTGCTGGCCAGAGGAGAAATCCCCACCAGCCTGGGGTGTTGCTGCTGAAGCACGAGTTGAGCGGCTCCCAAGTGTTGGGTACCTTTCCTTCTCTGGAAGGAGATGGAAGGAAGCACCCAACTTGCCCAGGATTCCCTGCTTGTGAGGTCTCCGGCATGCTAGACGCTGCCTCTTCTCCCTCTGCCTGGCGTTCTCGCCTCACCAGGGGTGTTGGAATTGCTGGAGTAACTGGAGGCGTCTACATCTGGGTAGTCACCCTGGTGCTGGCACGGCCAGGCTCTTAGCCAGATGGAGGAATGTGCGTTAAAGCTAACATTTTTGTTTGTTTTTGCTAGATTGGTTTTAACCTAGTTTTACCCCAATCCAGGGTGGCGTGTGACCATTCAGGTCCTTGCAGGAGAGGAGCGTTGTGAGGGGAGGATGCGGTGCAGGATGTGAACGCTTGTCCGAGGTGCCTTCGCAGGTGGCAGTGCCAGCGTGGTGGTCTTGGAGCCTGGTGGGCTCTGCTTGCGCGCTGCTGGGCTGCTTCTGGGTCCCACGGTTTGCTGCTGCGTTCGAGCCGCTGCAGAGCATTGTCTGCTTGTGCAGGACCCTGCTGGGAAGTGCTCTGCTCCCTGTGCCGGAATCTGACCCTGGTATCCTGCCTTGTCTCCATCTGAACTGCTCTCCGGGCTCCTTTTGCAGCCCAGGCAATGGCTTGGCCGTACAGGTCATCTGACACTGCGTCTGCACAGATTGAATTGCCTCCTCGTAGCTTGGCTCTTGAGTGACTCCGTGGGACCTTGAAGGTGATGCCAGGGCTGTAACACCCACGTAGTCAGATATATCTGATCCTCCTCCTCCCAATTACTGGGTCAGCTCAGCTTGAACCATCTGGTCCAGTTCTCTCCCCTCTGCTCTTGGCCAGGCACCCGCAGCCGTGAAGCGATGCAGCAGCGGAGCCTTCATCATGCAGTGATGGAGAGGTGTCGGTGATCTCCCTGGTGCCTCGGTGAGGGCAGGCGGGGGACGAGGCTCTCCATCCCGCTCTGAAAGAGCTCCTGCTGTCACCCAGGGCTTGTTGCAGCCTGGTCGCCGTGGCAGAGGGAGGGCTGTGCTGGCTGGGGGGGGGGGAAAGGAGAGGAGCCAGGAGTCGGACGCAGTAATGCCGTGCGTTGTGTTTGGGCAGCCCTGACATCAGAAGCACTAATTCAGAGGAGGCTACCCAAAAACGAGCAGTCAATAGCGGCGGAGGGAGGCGGAGAAGCAGAGATGAGGGCTGGGCAAGAATGTGCTTAACCATTGCGGTCACTTGCCTGGCGTCACACTCTGCCTCCGCTGTAATGCGGGCTGAGGGCGCGGGGACCGGCGGGCAGGCGTCGGACGCCGCAGCTCCCCCCGCTCGGGGCTTGTGGAGGCTCCCCCGGTGTCCCAGGGACGTGCTGGAGGGCAGCAGTGCTTGCCGCAGAGCCAAATGGCATCATCTTTCCCGGTGTCCCCGGAGTCTGTGGAGCAGCAGAGCTGCGAGCTTCCCCTAGTTGCCAGGGGGACCTGGCCCATCCTCAGGGGATGCTCCAGGCAGTTCTCCATCTACAGATGTTCTTCCTCAGCTTACAACGCTTCAGATGGTGTATTTACTGACGAGCCCCGTGTGGTGCATCAGCTTTTCCAGACCACTGCTTTTGCTGCTGCTTTCAGGCCGTCGTTTCCCAGGGAAAGCAAGTTCTGATGCTTGTGGTCGGAGTGGCCAGCGGTGCGGAGAGCGGGCCACCGTCCGTGGTGGACCACCGTCCATGATGGGCCACCCGCTGCACTGGTGCCGCACAGGAATGGGGTTTAATTCCTGAGTCTGGAGATGAGCGTGGGGTTGAATGTGCCAGGAGACAGACCCTGTTGCCCCACGCAACCTGGAGACCTGTTTTCCAGAGGTGGGATGCATTCAGGCTGAGAGAGTTGGGGGGGCTCAGCCTGGAGAAGAGAAGGCTCTGAGGAGACCTCAGAGCCCCTTCCAGTACCTCAAGGGGCTCCAGGAAAGCTGGGGAGGGGCTGTTTGCAAGGGCACGGAGCGACAGGACGAGGGGCAATGGCTTTAAACTAGAGCGGGGCAGGTTTAGATCAGCCATTAGGAAGAAGTTCTTTCCACTGAGGGTGGTGGGACACTGGCCCAGGTTGCCCAGAGAGGGGGTGGAGGCCCCATCCCTGGAGACATCCAAGGCCAGGCTGGATGAGGCTCTGAGCAACCTCATCTAGTTGACGATGTCCCTGCTTTAAAGGACTAGGTGGCCTTTGGAGGTCCCTTCCAACCCAACACATTCTATGGTGGTGTCCGTGCCGGCGCTGTGCCCAAGGCAGCAACTCCGTGTGCTCCGTTCCTTGCTGTCAGGCCCGTGCTCTGCTCCCAGTCCGAGGTGGGGTGAAGCCATGGGGAGATGAGCGCGGTGGTGCGGCGTGCTGCTGACGGTGTTGAGTGTTACGGGGCTCTGCTCTCAGCTTGGCCTTCAACACCTTCACCCCCAGCAGATGAACGGCAGCAGCAGGTTGGCGTCGTGGCACTTTCCTGGGGAGCTCTGTTTTGCCTCTCCACATCTCACCGGCTTTGGTTTCTGGCTTTTTCTGTCTCCCTTGGGATGCTGAGGACTCCATCTCCAAAAGGGACAGGCCGTGCAACAGCAGAGATCACAGAATCATGGAGTCTGTTGGGTTGGAAGGGACCTCTCAAGGCCACCCAGTCCGACCCCCTGCAGTGAGCAGGGACATCGTCAACTAGATGAGGTTGCTCAGAGCCTCATCCAGCCTGGCCTTGGATGTCTCCAGGGATGGGGCCTCTACCCCCTCTCTGGGCAACCTGGGCCAGTGTCCCACCACCCTCAGTGGAAAGAACTTCTTCCTCATGGCTGATCTAAACCTGCCCTGCTCTAGTTGACCTACTTGACCTGGTGGGCCACTGCTTGAGCACTCTACGTTCTCCCTGGGCATCCGCTGGATGCAGCTGGGCACGACAGAGCGTCCACTGCAGCGCACTGAACCTATATTTTAATCTTTTTGAAATGACTCTTCCCTCCTGTCTTTCTGGGAAGTCAGGAGGAGGCGTTGGTGTGTGCTGCGCGTTGGCGGGCGTGCTGTCCCCGAGGAGGGCTGCGGAGCTGCCAGTGTTTCCCCATTTCTTATTCCTCTTATAAATACTGTCTTATACAACCCTGCGCGTTTAATCCTCGTCCGCTTGGGAGTGACAGTTTCTCGTGCTGGCCTGGGCAGAGCTCGGCTGCAAGCGTTTAGATGCCTGCGAAGCAACAAGCGATGTACCAGGGCATCCGAAGCAACCGTTTCTGAGACACCTCGCTGGGCAGGCGGGAGATCCTTAAAACAGAACTGTCAAAGCAAAGAGCTCGTTCCCTTGGCAACAGTCGTGTCGGAGATTGGCCTTAGGGTAGGAGCTAAAAAACATGCTCAAAAAAAAAAAAAAAATGTAGTTCTGGGCTGTTTGCTGTCAAACTGGAGGAGGGCCCTGGGAGAGGGGTCACGGTGCCGGAGGGAGGACCGGGACGGGAGGATGCGGGTGAGTTTGCTGCTCCTTCCCAAGGGAGTCAGTCCCCTTCTGGAGGGTCCCAGGAAAGCTCTGACACTGGGGATGGCTGTCACGCTGCTTGGGTGATTTGTGGTGACCCAGAATGGAGCTTTTCCCCCCCCACACACCTTGTCTCTGTCCTGCCTCCCCCAAGGACTTGCCTGGTTTTAGAATCACAGAATGTGTCGGGTTGGAAGGGACCTCCAAAGGCCACCCAGTCCTTTAAAGCAGGGACATCTTGAACTAGACCCGGTTGCTCAGAGCCTCATCCAGCCTGGCCTTGGATGTCTCCAGGGATGGGGCCTCCACCCCCTCTCTGGGCAACCTGGGCCAGCGTCTCACCACCCTCAGTGGAAAGAACTTCATCCGAAAGTTTTGGCAGGTTCGTGTGCCCGTGCTGGGGTCTCGGCTCTCCCGGGCGGGCTGTGGCGTTGGGCTTTGGCTGATGACTTGCGGGTTGGGGTGGCAACCGGTCCTCTCGGCCACGGGATTGCCGGTGGCCTCGGAAGGAGGCGATCGCTGTGCCTGGCGCCGGGATTTCCCTGACAATGCCGCGCTGCCTTTTGCTGAGCTTAATTGGCCACCAGACTGGTGTGAATGTGCAAACACGACCGAGCGGAGCCGCCAGCGGTGGCCTGCGTTTGTGCGGCTGCCAAAGCTGCAGGCAGGAGCTGCCGCTGCCATCGGAGGGGTTCCCCCGCTCCCTCATCCCCCGTCCCAGCTCTCTGCGGGGGCTCGGCCGGCCCTGGGGCCACTGGAAGAGCGGTCAATGGCCGGGGGGAGGGATGACCAGGCTTTGATAGGGCAGAACGCAGAATCCTGCTGGTCCCAGAGGAGAAGCCGCTTCCCAGCTCGGCTCTGATGCGTGGTGGCGGAGGAAGGCATGCAGCGAGGATGTCCCCGAGGGCACGCAGGAGGGCTCTGTCAGCTTGCTCAAACAGCAGCCGGCCGGGGCTGGAGGAGGAGGAGGAGGAGGAGGGGAGCATCCTGTGCTCTGAGAGCTTCGGCAGCGCTTGCAACCAGCCTCTTCTCTCCAGCTGCTTTTTCTGATTGATTGCTAATTGCTGGCCACGTTTCGGTTGCTTAACCCTGGTCGGATGTCACGGGGAGCTGTCAGCGTTCACCCAGCCCTGGGGCAGGGTCTGGCAGGGAGGTGACCGCATCCCTGCTCCGTGGGAGAAGGATGCGGCTCTGCAGTTTGCTGGCACTGCTCGGGGCCGAGTGTCGGTGCACCATGGACCAGGACCCCCCTCGCCTGCGGAAGGCTGGGGGCTGCTGGAGAGCATCCATGGGGTCCTGCAGGCTGCGACCGAAGGCTTTAATGGGGTCCTGGGAGAAGCCCAGCAAAGGCGGAGGGTTCGGAGCAGGCTGCGATGAGGAGCTGGATCCTCTTGCTTTCCCCCTTTCCCAGAGCATCCTCTGCTTTCAGAGGAATAAAACAGAACGTGGTGTTTAGGGTGGGGAGTGGGGGGTTTTCACAGGGGCCGCACTCGAAGGCATGAAGCCCCTGCGCTTGTCTGAGCGCTTCACTTGCAAGGCGCGAGCTGCCGTCACGTTGGGAGCTTGGACAGCAGGTCCCCTTGTCTCTCCCCCCATTAATCTCTGGGTCTCACACCCCACATCGCAAGCCCCCCAAGCGGAGGGCTGTTGCAGAGCCAACCGTCAAAGAGGGACATGTCCTAGAACCGTAGAACGTGTTGGGTTGGAAGGGACCTCCAAAGGCCAACCAGTCCGACCCCCTGCAGTGAGCAGGGACATCGTCAACTAGATGAGGTTGCTCAGAGCCTCATCCAGCCTGGCCTTGGATGTCTCCAGGGATGGGGCCTCCACCCCCTCTCTGGGCACCCTGGGCCAGTGTCCCACCACCCTCAGTGGAAAGAACTTCTTCCTAATGGCTGATCTAAACCTGCCCCGCTCTAGTTTAAACCATTGCCCCTCGTCCTGTCGCTCCGTGCCCTTGCAAACAGCCCCTCCCCAGCTTTCCTGGAGCCCCTTGAGGGACTGGAAGGGGCTCCAAGGTCTCCGCGGAGCCTTCTCTTCTCCAGGCTGAACCCCCCCAGCTCTCTCAGCCTGTCCCCACAGCAGAGGGGCTCCAGCCCTCGGATCATCTTGGTGGCTTCCTCTGGCCCTGCTCCGACAGCTCCATGACCTTCTCGTGCTGAGGGCTCCAGAGCTGGACACGGCGCTCCAGGTGGGGTCTCAGGAGATCTGAGCCTGCTTCAGCCTGGCCCTCTACCTGCTCCGTTCACCTCCTGCTGCCCGTGTCCTCCTCTGCCGTGCTCTTGCTTGTCCCATCAGAGCTGTTCCATCTTGCCTCTTGCTGTAAACCCTTGCAGCCATGAGAGGTGTCTAAATGCTGCAGGACTGGAAAAGGGGGTTCACTCTGGGGGTGTTGCAGGAGAGCCCCTTGCCCTGCGGCTCCCAGAGGGATGTGTCCTCTTTCCAAGAGCTGGAGTGTGCGGCCCGGCTGGCTTCCATGGGAAGAGGAGTGCGGGGTGGCATCGAGCAGATGCACCGAGACAAGAGCAGGTTTTTCCCCCCCCCCCCCCATAACAAAATCTGGAGCAAGTCAGCTGCCGGCGAGGAGGAAGCCTGGAAGCTGGGCTCTGGGTATCCCAGACTGTGGATTCACACGCCGCTCAAATCAGCTCGCACAGCAGATGTCTGAGCCCGCTTGGCCGGGTTTGCCATCCACCGAGTTCAAAACCGCCACCTTGGCGGGGGCCGCTCCGGTGTCACCGCCCGGGGAAGGACGCCGGCGGCTGGAAATGGAGCTTTGCAGTTCATGGCTGCTGAGCAGATTATTAAAATACGGTCCTCGGAGAGGAGATAGCTCACCTCCGAAAATGTCTGTGTCAACAGAGATAAATTGGATCTTTATGGTGAGGAAAGTAGACTAAATAGAAAAGAATGAGGAAAATGACAAGTGTCTTTTGTGGGCCGCAGCTGAGGGCTGGAGGCGTTGGAGGGATTCGAGCAGGGGGTGTTTTCCTCTGGGGCTCCTCCTGCCCCAATGGAAAGGCTTTCGCAGATGGGGGGGATGTACCTGGCGGAGGCTGGGAGAGGGTCCTGGCGGCTCCGGCTCTTGGCAGACCCCCGCCGAGGTTGGCGTGGGCAGCAGGACGTCCCCCAGACGCTCCGCGAAGGCTCTTCTCAAGCATCGCTCGCCGCTTCCCTGAGGATGCTCCGGGTGAAACGGCTCCTGGAAGGCGGAAGGCATGCCGTGGCGCTTCTTGCGAAAGCTGCGGAGGGTTCGTGTGGGTCGGGGAGCGTCCCGGGCTGGGAGCTGCAGGGCTGTGAGAGGGTCTGTGCTGGAAGGGGACGCGTGCGCTGGCGGGTCCTGCTGGGCTCCGGGAGCGACGCGGATGTTGGTTTTTTCCCCCTCACAAATAGAAATGCAGCGCACACACACCCCCCGCAAAAGTGCGCAGGTTTAATTAACGAAATATTGATTTTTCTAGGGCGTCGTGCGTCTCTGATTTCGCTGTGCTGACCGTGCAGCAGCTCTTGGCCAAAAACGGGGGGCTGGCGAAGCCCTTTTCTCTGACGTTTTGTGGGGTGCCCGGGCTCGCTCTGCCTGTCCCCGGGCTCCGAGGCGCTGACTGAGCCCCATTTCTGCCAGGTCCGGCCTCCTCCAGGAGGGTCCCGTGGAGGCAGAGCCGCGTCCTCTGCCTGCCAGGACACCTCGCTGTTGGCTCGCCGTCTGCAAAATGACATTTCACCCTCTTGCGGGATGATGGTGGGGGCCTGATGGGTGATGGCGGGGCGGGATGGTGGCCAGCGAGGCTCGGGATGGCCCCTGGGAGGTGTAGGTCTGAGGGATCTGCTTCCCCCTCATGGAAGCCGTGAGCGCGGGAGGGCTGATGGCCGAGCGGGCAGCAAGGGGTCCCGGGCACGGCGCGGGGAAGGCTGGATTCAAACACTGTCAGCTTCTGCTTCACCTCATCCCTGCAGGGCAGCGCTGGCGTCCTTGGGGCTGTGCGTTTGCCTTCGGAGCAGAGCAGAAGCCGTCCGACGGGGAGGGAGGACGGGGACGTTGTGCCAGCCCGGGCTGTCAGGTGGCAGCGGCTCCGCGCTGGCAGCAGTCGCTGGCACGGCGAGGGCGGATGCTTCCCTGAGTGTCCAGCACCTGTCCCCGGGATCACGGGGGCTCTTTTAACCGGCTTGCCAGGAAGACCTGAAAGCTTTTGCTGCAGCCAGCTTTCCGGAGCATCCTCGTGACTCCGAGCCGCCGTGATGCTGCCCAGGGCCCCCCAGGGACCCCTGTGTGACGGGTGCCTGCTTTCTCGTAGCAGCACCCCTCGCTGTGCCATGGCGGTGTGAGCAGGGTGGCTTTAAGCAGCCCTTCGTCTTCCTTGGGCTTCCCTGACCGGGAGGATGCGCTGGGCCGTGCCGGCGCTGGAGCTGCTGGATTTGGGAGCAGTCACGGTGCACGTGGCATCTTAGAATCACGCGATGGTTTGGGTGGGAAAGGACTTTAAAAATTATCTCGTTCCCTGCCCCTCCCACCGCCACCTCCCACCAGCCCAGGTTGCCCCAAGCCCCGTCCAACCCGGCCTTGAACCCCTCCAGGGATGGGGCAGCCACAGCTTCTCTGGGCAACCTGGGCCAGGGGCTCGCCCCCCTCGGAGTAAGGAATTTCTTCCCAATATCTCATCTCAATCTCCCCTCTTTTGGTTTAAACCCATTCCCAATGTCCTGTGGCTCCCCTCCCTGCTCCAGAGTCCCTCCCCAGCTTTCCCGGAGCCCCTTGAGGGACTGGAAGGGGCTCCAAGGTCTCCCCGGAGCCTCCTCTTCTCCAGACGCTTCCTTCTTCAGCGTCCCCAGCTGCGGGATGGCGGCTTTGCCCCTTCTGCCCCCCTGCCAGAGGGGGTCTCACCCGCGAGGATGATGGTGACGCTGCGGAGGGACGGGGACCCCGCGGGAGGGGGCGCAGCTCCCCGTGGTGGGACTCGCTGCGCATGGGACCCTGCCGCCCCCCGGCGTCTCTGCCCCTATTCTGTCAAGGGCCAGCAGGTTACAGCCGCGGCGGTTTTTAATTAAATCAAGCCGCACCGGCGCAGCGGCCCAGCCGTGCCCATCTGTTCCTCCAAGCTGTCGGGCGCGGAGGCGAGCGAGGATCTGGGTCGTGGTGGAGGGGGCAGCGCGGTGCTGGGGTCTGCGTCCCCCCCACCCGGCACGAGCCGGGGGCACACGTTGGTGGGTGGGAGAGATGGAGGCGGCTCTGGCAGGAACGTGGTCTCCGTGGGGCTGGAGACCCATCTTGGTGGTCCCAGCCGTGAGGGAGGAGGGAGGTCGTCAACAAGGCCAAGCCGCCATGGGTCCGTGCGGTGCCCTGCGTGTCACCCGTTGTGGGGGTGCTGGGGTTTCACCCCTGCCGTGGGGGAAACACCTTGCTAATACCTTAACGAGGCCAGCGGTGTGGCGGGTGATGGTAATGGTGTTCATTAAGAGATTGGGTCTGTTCCGTGTGGGTTTTAGACCCTGTCCTCAGTTGCAGCCGAGTTGGAGCGGTTTGAGTTTGGCCAACAGCGGCTTGCGACAGCCTCAATCCCTTAATTAGGGCAGTAGCAGCACAAAGGCGTCGTTAACCAAATTAAAACAAGACAGATCTCCCCAGTCAGGAGGAGAAGACGGAGAGCTGGCACCTCGCTCCCTGGCCGAGCCGCAGACCCCGGCGAGCGCCGTGGGGCCGTGGAAGCCGGGCAGCTGGAGAGGAGCAAAACTTCAATAGCAAACACGAAACGTTAGCGACGGGGAACTGCCCGGGGCTGGAGACAGTCGTCACCCTGGGAATATTTTTAATCCGAATTTGATGCGTTTCTGGTAATCGTGGCTGCTGGGAGCGGGCAGGGAGGAAGTCACACGCTTTCCAGCCCTGACTTTCCTGGAGTTTAACGGGAGCCAAGCGATCCCTGGGGAGCCCGGTAGCTTCATCCCTCCTGCCCTCTTCCCTTCTTCCCGCTCCTTGCGATGGGGGAACTCGCAACGTGAGCGAAAAGAAAATTCACCGTCCTGAGTGGAAAATGGGGAAACTCAGCCGAAGCTGCTTCCGTCCCTTCCCTTCCGATAACCGGAGCGTCTCCCAGGCAGCGAATATCACGCCGGAAAACGAGCCCGTGAAATCAGGAGCGCGTTGCAGGCGGCGTGGGCACCCGGGCAGCATCGCCCAAGGCTCGGGGGTCCCGAAGCCAAGTCCCTGCCTAAATGTGAGTAATTCGGTCCAAGACAGACGGTGACACTTCGTGAAGCCCCGGGTCCGGCACCAGGAGCGAAGCGCGAATAGCAGCAGCATCCGTGTTCCTCCCTCTTGTCCGTGGGGCTGCCTGTGGACCCAGCTGGGCGAGGAGGCTGGGAGAGCCAGCGTCCCCCTTCTCCCCATTCCGCTCAGCTCCCTGGCACATCGGCTTTCCCAAAATAGCCGTCCTTGGGGCCGGCGGGGGGGTTATCTGATCCTGTTGCAGCTCTTCTCTGCCCTTGGGCTGCTCGGCAGCGTGGAGCCCTCCAAGGAGGCTGAAGGAAGCGAAGGACAATGTCTTAGCTGAGGAAACACAGTCTGGGAAGGGACGTGCGTAGCCCAGGAGCAGCCTGAGCAAGAGAAAAATCCCCTTAAGGAACGACACGGAGAGCGGGCCACTGACTGCGCCCCACAGGCTCCTCTCCGTGGACCACGGATGCTTTTGCTGGTGGCCGGCGGAGCGTCCCGTTGCGTGGGGCGCTTTGCAGGGATGCACCCCGGGCGCGATCCCGGCTTGCTGGCACTGCCAGGGCGGTGGAGCAGAACTTGCCACCTCCCCAGGTGCCTTCAGCCTGTGCCGCTGCCTGTGCCAGGCTCTCCTGCTGCCTCCTGGCGTACCCCTGCTCCTGCTGGATCCGCTCACGCCTGGCAGGCGCCAGCTGCCTGTACCTTCCAGCAGCCCCAGGGGCCGTGCTCGGAGCCAGGCCTGACGCCGATGTCTCCGTGCAGGTTGGCATGGAGCCACCGCCTGGGGACGGCAGCGTCCCTGGGAGCTGCGGTCCCAGCGGGTGCTGTGGGTCGGGCCGGCGGGACGGATCCTGCCCGCTGGTGCTCGATTCTGCAGCTGGGCTGTTCCCTGCTGGGGGACGGGATCGCGCGGGACACCCAGGCTGACACATGCCCGCGAGCAGGTCCCTGTTGTCCCCAGGGTGCGCAGGACGGCGCGTGCCCTAGAAACCCCTTGTCCCTGGAGAGGGACGCGCACCCACAGGCACGTGTGTGTGCACATCCCCGCTCACGGGGCCGTCTGTATCCCAGCCATAGACGTGCACATTGGCATACGCTCACGCTGACGCTCTCCCTGGATCCAGGCAGACCTCTGGCAGTACCCGCTGCTCTTCCCCGTGCCCCTCCGTGCTGCCACCGAGAGCAGTGCCCCAGTCCCTGCCCCGGTCTGTGTAGCCGGGCCATCCGGGGCTTGGGGTCATTGGGAAAAAACCTATTCAGCCCCACGCTGGAGTCCTACTCGTCCCAGGAGTTTCGGGGACGCCGCTGCGTTCATCCCTCCCTTCCCTTGGTGATGCTTGGCCCCAACTGGGGAAAGGCGATGCCCGTGGTCCCCGCCAACCTCTCCTGTCTGTGTCCAGAGAGCCAGCCCACGACGTCGGACGAGACCGTGGTGGCCGGTGGGACAGTGGTGCTCAAGTGCCAGGTGGAGGATCCCGATGACTCCTCACTGCAGTGGTCCAACCCTGCCCAGCAGACCCTCTACTTCGGGGAGAAGCGAGGTACGTGCGCAGGAACTGGGGGTGGGAGAGGGCTGCCTCGGGGAGAGGAGGCGGCCCCAGGACCCGAGTGATGGTGGGGCAGAGTGGACCAGGGCTGGTGGCACCTCAGAGGGTGATGTTCCCTCCTGTTCCCCACCTACAGCGGTGCCACCAGGCAAAACACGAGCGAGCGAAGGGGTGGGGTGGTATTGAGCCCGTCACTCACCCAGTTGGCCCTTTTCCCCCAGCCCTGCGAGATAACAGGATCCAGCTGGAGAGGTCCACACCCAATGAGCTGACCATCAGCATCAGTGACGTGGTGCTGTCGGATGAGGGGGAATACACCTGCTCCATCTTCACCATGCCCGTGCGGACTGCGAAGGCCCTGGTCACCGTGCTGGGTAAGCCGCTGGTGGCAGCCCCCCCCGGACCTGCTCCCAATCTCCTCCTGCCTCAAGATGTTGTCCGTACTTCAGGACAACAGTTCATCTCTGCTACTCCCGTATCCCTACCCGTTAACTCCTCCTGGCTGTGGTTATTGACGCGTCTCTGCACGCGCGGCCGTCTCTGGGTGGCAGCACGCACCCAGCTGACAGGCGGTTGTATTTCTTGCCTCCTCTTCCACCAGGAATCCCCCAGAAACCACAAATCTTCGGCCACGAGCAGCCCATTGATGAGGAGAAGATAGCTCGGCTGACCTGCCGGTCCTCTGGCAGCAAACCTGCGGCCCAGCTCCGGTGGAAGAAGGGCAACAAGGAGCTGAAGGGTGGGTGCCCACGCAATGGGGCTCTGCCCCAAGGGACGGGTGGCTGGGGAACGCCGTGGAGGCAGGTGAGGGGTTGCAGATGTGCTGGACCACACTGGCATCCTATGCTACTGCCAACGAAGGGACGGGGACAGGGCGTCCCCTGCTCAACGCACACGTCAGCCTCGTGCCTCTGCCGGGGTGCCGTGTCCGTCAGCTCTGACGGTCCCCTGTCCCCGCAGATGAGGGCACCGAGGTGGTGGAGGACCCCAATGGAAAGACCTTCACGGTGAGCAGTCGGGTGGAGTTCCGCGTCACCAAGGAGGACAACGAAGCTGAGGTGACCTGCACCGTGGACCACGAGTCCCTGCAGAACTCCGAGAGGTCAACTACGCAGAAGCTGCAGGTCCACTGTACGTGGCGTGGGGGGATGACGGGACAGGGCCACGTGGGGAAGGGGACAGGGGTGTGGGAGATGGAGGAGGCCTCGGCATCGCCGCAGCTGAGCAGGCATCACATGCGTGGCCCTGCGTTTACGCGTACGTGCCGCCATGGCGCAAACACCCGTACAAGCTCCTCAACCTGCGTGCACAGCCTGTCGCGCGTAGGGGCGCCGCACGGTGACGTTTCCCCTGCCTGTCCTTGTCCCCTGTGTCCTGCCTGTCCCCATCTCCCTGACACGTGCCATCCCCTGCTCCCTGCCTGCGCCAGCGTCCACGTCCTGCCTGTCCCCGTTCCTCTTGTCTTGCCTGTCCCCGTGTGAGGACACGGCGAGGGACGGGGGAGCTGCGCTCACGCCGCACCCCTGCGCGCACGGAGCGGGGGCTGAGGCAGGGTTTGGGGGGTTTCGGGGTGCCGGCAGACCCCCGCGCGCCGTGGGGCAGGGACCAGGCTGTCACCCGGCTGTCCCTCTCCTCTTTTTCAGACAAACCGACGGCGAAGATCGAGCCGCATCCCCAGTACCCGCGGGAAGGCGAGAAGCTCCAGCTGCAGTGCGATGGGCAGGGCAACCCCATGTAAGGGTCCCCCCCGCCTCCTCTTTCTCCTGCTCGGCCCCCCCCCAGGCCCTGGCCATCTTTGTGCTCCCTCTGCCGGGCTCCCAAAGCCGCCGCTTAGCCCTCCTCTTACGCTTTGAGAAAACCCGTAACAATTCATTGTCGTTCAGACGATTATTCTGTCACCCGATGAGCCCTCCCCACCCGGAAAGGGGAATCGGGCAAAGCAAGAAAACACAAGGGTGGAAATATAAATAGATTTAATAGGATAAGGCTAAATAATTAACAATAATGCTAAAGATCCAGTACTAATCCCGATGCTAATATAAGATATCCAAGAATTCTGTCGGTAGAAGCCGTGCGCTGCCAGCAGTGGACGGTAAATGTGGGACCCTGCGAGCGCTGCGGCTTCGGGAGGAAGGGAAGGGCTGGGGGCTCCGGCACCGGGGCGAGGAGTTTCTCTGGACCGCCGCCATCGAGGGAGAGAGAAACCACGCAGCAAACTTTCTAATTTATATCGAATGTGCCGTTCACGGTATGAAATAATCCTGTTGGCCAGCCTGGGTCAAATGCCCGGGCCTCGCTCCTCCTCGTCCCCGCACCTGGCCAGGCTTGAAAACACCGAGACAGTGAATCCCACGTAGCCTAGTCAATATTTTCGCGAATTCAGACGTTAAGAGTCTTCCAAAAGTGGAGTTTTCCCCAGCGTTAGAAATTAGTCCTGTGTTGCTCAAGCCGGGACGCCTGGCCAGAGCTCGGGCAGAGCGTGGGCGCAGGGCCAGGCGCCCCATGGAGAACAGGGCAAGCCCCCGTCTTCCCCCTGGAGCAGCAGAGCCATCCCGGCTCATCTCTAAACGGGGTGTTTCCCTCCTGCCGAAATACTCCCGCACCGTCATAGCCCCTTCCACTGCCCAGCCACGGACCCTGCTCCCCGCTGAGCACCCCCAGGGTGCCGGGGAGGGTGACGGTGCCTCACCGCCATCCCGCTCCGCAGCCCCCAGGAATTCCTATGGGAAAAGGAAGGCAGCGACGCGCCCCTGCAGCTGAGCTCCGACAGCGTCCTCATCTTCCCCTTCCTCAACAAGAGCGACAGCGGCACCTACGTCTGCACGGCCACCAGCTCCATGGGCAGCGTCGTGGCCAAGTACAACCTCGACGTCAGCGGTAAGCGGGGGCCGCAGGGCGCCCAGCGTCACCGGCTTCTCCCGGCAGCCGCCGGTTGGCACGGCCACCTCCATCCCGGCCGGGTGTCCCCGTGAAGGGGTCCAGGGAAGGCTGTGGGTGGGAGAGGGGCTTTGGCGCAGGGTGCGTGCAGATGGGTGCTGGCGGAGTGCTGCATCCCCAGCTCCTCCAGCCGCATCCAGCCCCACTGTCCTTCCCCACCTGGGGCCGAGAAGGGCAGAGACCAGTTTGGGGGGGTCGGGGCAGGGACACCGCACGGCCCAGGCTGAGCTCGGTCCCTGTTGGGGGGTGGGAGAGGGTGCGATGGGGGAACCGCAGGCGGGATTCTGCTGGAGTCTCTGGGAGAGGAGGAAAGGCCAATGCTCCTGAGCCTGGCGCAGGCAGGGAGCCTCCGCGTGTCGCCGCCATGAGCCAAAGAGGATTTCCAGACGGTGCCAACCCTCCCGAATGATGAGGTGCCCTGGCCGCCCTGTCCCAGGCCTCTGGAGATGGGCCCCGTGGCTTGTCCTGAGCCGCCGGAGCTGCAGGCTTGCGTTGTGTCCTGTGCCCCCAGAGCGTACCGCTGCTCGGCAGCCGTCCTCCTGCGGGAAGGGGCAGCACCGGCCGTCGCCCCGCAGGGTGCCGTCCCCTCGCTGCCTCCCCCTGCCCCGGCTGTGCTCTGCCGCTGTGTTCGCTGTCGTTGTGCCCCGTTACGTCCAAGCGCTGTGTGTCGCTCGTGGAGCAGAGCTGCCTGCTGCGCGGGGCTGACAGTGTTCTCCTGCCTGTCCGGTGACGGTGCTGCCCCGCTCCCTCTGCTCGGCACCCAGCCCCTTGCCCGGCAGCTTTCCCATGTCAGTAGGAGCCTGTTTCCCTGCGGTTTTGGCCATGGATTTGGGATTATCCTCCTCTTCTACCAAATCTCTTGCCATCTCTCTCCTCTCTACCAGCCTCGGGCTTTCCATCGTCCAGCACCCGTACCTGCGCCGGCTCTTCCCTTTCCCATCCCCTTTCCCTCCCCTCCCGTTTCGGGCACTCTCAGCATCCTCCCCCTCCGACGTGGCTGTGGGCATGGCAGCAATGGCACTTTGGCCACCCTGTCCCCCTGAGTCCCTCTCCTGTGCCTGCCCTGGAGGAGCCCCTAAATGCCCAGCCCCATGCAGTCATTCCTTCGTCACCCCTGTGCCCCCCCCCTTGGTCCCTTTGGGCACGGGGTCTGCCCTGGGAGCTGGTTCCTGAGCCCGGCTGCGAGCACCCGGCAGCACCCAGAGCCCCCTGCACCCATCCAGGAGCCCTTGGGTGCTCCGCACCCACCCGCGGGCTTGCAGCACCATGCGGGGTGCTCGACGCCATCCGTGAGCACACGGCACCCGCCGCAGCGGCGTCCGGCACCCGCTTGTGTCACAGCCCCCCCACGTCTAAGTTTAGTTCCCCTTGTCAAATCCCTGCCCCCTCCAACCTCTTTTTCCCCGGAGCCACTCGGGTTTCGGGCACCGTCACTGGAGCAGCCGTCTTGCCCGGCCCAGCAGCGAGGGAGAGCGGGGACGGAGCGGTCCCTCGGGGCATGCAGAGGACAGCGTAGGTGGCACCTCGCGGTGGGTGATGGTTTCCAGCCACCCCAGTCCCGGGGCTCCCAGGCCAGGAGGGTCCCAGTGGGTTCCCTCACGGAGGAAGGGGTGACCGGCAGTGCTGGCAGGGTAGGAGATGGGAGAAGACGCTCGCAGTAGAGGACAGTGGCAGGAGAAGAGGAGTAGGACCCATGGCCAAGAAAGGGGTCGTGGAAGGAGCCGCTGAGAAGAACGGGTCCCATCAGGCTGGGGGGAGCCGGGGTCCCCTCCACTGGGCTCTGTCACATCTCACTGGCACCTCCCAGGGTTGATTCATGTCCCTGTGTTTTTGTTGTCCTCCCCAGATCTTTCCCAGCTCCCCACCCCACACGTTCACTCCACTCCAGCCCCTCCGCCAGGCCCTTCCCAGCCCATCTCTCATGCTTCCATGGCCACCGCTTCATCCTTCACTCCAGCTCCCATCCAAGGTACCGTAAGCTCCTTTTCTCTCTCTTTATGGACCCGCTGCTCCCCAGCCCGGCGGGAGAAGTTCCACAGGAGGATGGTGGCCCAGCCCTGGCCCAGGGACAGCCTTGCCACGTCCCAGGTGCCACACTCCGATCCCTGTGCAGCTGCTTGTTGGTGCGTGTGGACTCCGCAACCGCCGTCCCGGCCCTTCGGGGTGGTGGCACGCCACAGAAAGAGCCGAGGCCACGGAGCCTGGGCTTCATCGTGGTCCTTCCAGCTCTTCCTGGCAGGTTGTGGCAGCAGCTGCCTGTGCCTTGTGTCCACGTGAGGTCTCGTCCCTCTGTCCTGTCGCCTCACTCGTCTTTCCCACCCCATCCTGTCCCAACGCCGCCTCTGGATGTTTCTGTGACTCTGTTCCCCCCGAGCTCATGGGGCACAATGCGAGTGGAGCGGAAGGAGGATTTGTCCCTGCGTACCGGGGCTAACGCAGCGTCCCGGCGCGGTCTGCGCTACGAGACGCAGCTGAGTTGGGACTGGCTTTGTGGTCCCAGCTCCTTCGGGGTGCCGTGCGTGGCCGTGCCAGCCTGCGCGTCGCCTTCCTGCTAGCGCGGTGCAGGGGAAGCGCGAGCCAAGCCTGGCTCCGCCACGCGCTCAGCCTCCCCTTTTCGGGGCAAAAATCCCCCCGGTGAAGGATGGGGCGGTGGGATCGCGGCCGCGCCTGAAGGCAGAGGTACAACGGGCTGCACGCAGCCTGTTGCCGGTGCTGCTCCCGGGGGCACAGGGGTGGGTTTGCCCATCGCAGCTCTTCTCGGCCACCTTTGTGCCCAGGCAGGGACCCCCAGCGCAGCCATGGGGGCTCCTCTCCACTCACCCCGATGGCCATTGCTTTCCCCTCCTTGCTTCCCCCACTGCCTTCCCTTTCCCTCCTCCCGCCCCGACAGCTCTCATCTGCAACGGGATCGAGCCGATGGCGCCGAGCCGAGCGGGATCGGGCCCTCCGTGGCGGCCGGTGGGACGAGCAGCAGCCTCTGCAGCGCAGCAGGGTCTGGTCTGCAGCGTCTCCTCTCTCTTTTCTCTCCCTTTGCCGTCTGGGCAGATGCCAGCCCCGTGCCCTCGACCTCCAGCACGTACCACGCGGTGATCGGCGGGGTGGTTGCCGTCATCGTCTTCCTCCTCCTCAGTCTCCTCATCGTCTTGGGACACTACCTGATCAGACACAAAGGTACGGGATGGGGGAGCTGCGTGGGGCGGGGGGCGCGGAGCCGAGACCCCCGGTGCTGTGGCAGAGCCGGCAGCGCAGGGCGTGCTCCCCCCTCGGTGGGTCCCTGGGAGCGGGGCTGCGTCCCCGAAGCCAGCGGGCAGCGTGGGGCAGGGGTGAAGGGAGGCAGCTCCCCACCCTGCGGATCGGCCCCGTGTCCGGAGAAACCCCAGCGCGGCCACCGGAGCCCTCCTGGGTTCGGGGGCTGCTCCCCGCGTCCGTGCCGGTACCGACCCCAGTGCGGAGATGTCCCAGGGAATCCTTGGAGCTGGGCAGCACCGGGCAGAGGCAGCCTCCCCATTTCTCCATCTCTCCTTCATGGTTTGGTACCCGCCGCCCCGAGACTGCCCGTGCCACTGTCCCCGTCTGTGCCGGATCCCTCCTCTCCTTCCTCTTCCTCCTCCTCCTCCTTCCCCTCCATCATTTCCATCTTCCCCATCCCTGGACTTTTCATCCGCCCGGCAGGTATGTGCATAAGACACGGGGAGACGGTCACATCCAGACATCGGCAAAACCCAGCAGAGGTGATGTGTGAGTAAGAGTCCCCCATCCCTGCCCTCCCAGCCCCACAGAGCTGCCGCCTCTGCCCCACGCCGTGCCAGCTCCGGGGGCATCCGGGAGCTGCCGCTTCTTGTGGATGGCAATTTTTGCAGAGAAACCTCCAGTTTTTTGAGGGGGAACAGGGACAGGGATGCAGGGAGGGGCGGAGGGTGGGGAGGGCAGGAGACGTGCCCGGAAAAGCCGTTGGAAATGCCTCTGGAAGTGCAGTTCCAGCCTCTGGCTAGAGACGAGCGCGAGAGCCGGGAGCAGCCCGGGTGACACTCGGTGCCCGGGCCGGGCTTGTCCCAGGGAAACCGGTGACTTTTCCATTTCAGGCCAAACCCAAAGGACTTTTCCTCTCGCCTCCGCTTTCCGGCCGGCCCTCGGGCTCTGCCACCTCTGCTTGTGTGGGAGCGGGGAGCCGGCAGGGCCCCCCCCGTGACGCTGACCCCTTTCTACCCCCCCCTCCCCAGGCACTTACCTGACCCACGAGGCCAAGGGGTCAGACGATGCCCCGGACGCCGACACGGCCATCATCAACGCAGAGGGCGGCCAAGCCAGCGGCGACGACAAGAAGGAGTATTTCATCTAAGGGCGGCGGAGAGAGTGAGAAATGGAGCCAAGAGACCCCGATGGAAACGGAAACCAGACCACAAAACCCCACTCAACCCAACAGATTTTCTCTCGTGCCCGGCAGGGGCAGACGGACGGATGGACGGAGAGACGGACAGAGGGATGGCGGGACAGAGAGCAGAGAGCGACCGGCCCTGAGACATGATGCTTCTTCTTGAACTTGTACAAAACGTTATTACTACGAACAGCGAAAGCCCCCGGCCCCGTTTGCTTGCTTGCACCTCCATCCCTGCGCCCGGCGCTCGCGCGAAACACAGACCAACCAGTGAGTGAGCGACTTTTCCTTCTTCCTTTGGACCTTTGCTTTGGTTTCGTGGCTGCTCTTTGCTTTGGGCCCTTGGTTGGGATGTTGGGCTGGGGTCGATGTAGCTCTTTCCTTTTGTTTTCTCTCCATTTTGGTTTCTTTGACATCCAAGGATAAAATCAGCTCCGGGCTCTGGCGCAAGCTCGGGGGCAGCTGGGAGGCTCCTCTGTCGCCAACGCTCGCCCCATCCCTCCCGCCGAGAGCCGGGACCCACGTTCCCGTCGTTCCCCCCAGCCTCGGCTGCCGGACGACGGCCCCAGCCTCAGCTGGGACGGGGACCGTGGCCGGTGGGACGGGAGCGGGATGCCGGCGGGCAGCGTCTCCGCCTCCGAGGTCGTGGCGTGGGGCTGGGATCGAGCCGGGGGGGGGGACGACCCCGGCCCCTGCCCTGATTTTATCCTTGGTGGTTCTTGTCGAACAGTGTCCATTCGGGAGGAGAGCCGTCCTCCTGCGGTTGATGTGTGATGGGGGGGTGTTGAGCTTCCAGGGTGGGAACCGCTGAGGCCTCCGGAGAGACGGGAGCGCTGCAGCTCCCCGGTCCCACCCCGGCGGGAGGGGGGGGAGGGCAGAGGTTTTGTGGGGGCGAATCCAGAGAAAAAAAAAAAAAAGCCCCGACTTTACAAATTCTCCGGTTGGAAACATCAATTTAAACCATCTATTGAGAGGTTCAGTGCAGGAGGCCACCTGCGCCGGGAGCACCGGGCAGAGCCGGGAGAGCCGGGGGGGCCTGCGGCCATCGCCGTTCCCCTCTTCGGCTCCCGGAGCCTCTGGAAAAGGTAGTTTGGACCCTGATGGTGGCTTCAACCAAAGCTCACGCAGCCGGTGGCACCGCGGGAGCTGAGCTGGAGATGACCCGCTCCCCAGGAGCTGTACGGAGAGGGGCTCCATGGGGGTCTGCTTCTCGGAGCTCTCTGTCCCCCTTCCCTCCCCGGCCCCTTCCCAGGGCACGTGTGAGCTTGGAAAAGGCCGTTTCCCTCTCGGCTCCAAGGGCCGCAGCCAACAGCGGCCAAAATGCCCGGGTTTAGCGTCTCGGTGGTTTGGGGGTCTCCGAGGAGGCTTGGGGGGGCCTTGCCCCACCTCCTGCCTGTTCCACTTTCTCTCCCACAACAAAGCCAAGAAGCTTTCCCAACCTCTCCAGCATGTCCCCGGGGTCCGCTTGGCCCATCCCAACCCCACAGCCACGGGAATGGGGCTGCAGGGACGACGCGCTCCGGCATCCACAAGACACCCCCCCCCCGGGGAGCCAGGCCCCATCCCTCACCCTTGGGATGTGGTTTTCCCAGTTTCCCAGCATCTCTCGGTCTGGACACAAGGGGTTTTTGCAGGAGCCACCACCCTTCGATGGGGCACCCCTTCCGCTTCGGGCTGTCTGGAGGAGGAGAGCCCTTCGGGAAGGAGCAAAAGCCCCGGGTGGCGCGGGTGACCTCACCTCGGAGGTGGAGGAAGAGCTTGCCGTGGGGCACCAGGTGCCCGTGGGGCAGGGAGCGTCACCGCGCGGGAGGAGGACGCCCAGGGGGAAGCCATCACGGAGCGAGCGGGGCTGGAAGGGGGCTGGGGCCGAGCAGATGAGGAAGAAGAGGCACGGCTCGGCGGCAGGCGCCGGGTGGGAGCGAGCGGGGACGCGTTTGCGGCACGGGCGCGGATGTGGCTGGTTTCACCGCGGCCAGGCGGGGTGTCGGGAGCACGCGGGCAGCGGGGTGGCAGCGCCTCCAGAGAGAAGCGCGGGAAGCCTTCATCGTACACGGCGAAGGAAACCGGCCGTTGTTGTTCCTCCCTTCCCATCTCCTGGAAGAAGGAAGTTGGCCTGGGGTCCCAACGGTAGCTCCGAGCTCGGTTTGAGGGATGCAGCCGCCCGTTCCGAGGGATGCAGCCCCTCGTTTTGAGGGATGCAGCCGCTGCCGCCGGAGATAACACTGCAGATGCCGCCGCTCTTAGCGACTCCACTGCACACCGAGCATGCGTGACCGTGCAGCCTTGACGCTTCGCTGAAGATCTTTCACATCCACTGCCGAATAGACCCAATTCCTTCAAATAAAACCGCGAGGACGTGTTTTTCAAGTGCAGTTTAATCTCGTCGTAAGTCTACGTGCCATCGGTGGCTACAAAGCAAGCCCCGAGCCGGGGATCTGGGAGGGAAATGGGATAACTGGTCCCTAGGGAAAGGGAGGTGGGAGCCGAGGTCGGGCAGGGACGTTGGTGGCCCTTGGAGGCAGCGCGGGCACGGCCGTGGCTGGTTTCTCTCTGGAGCTGGTGCTGGTGGTGGCCACGTAGCCCTGGTGAGAGCGGGCAGGATTTGACCTTTTTGAGGTGCCTCGTGCTGTGGGAGGGGGCAGGATGCGGCGTGGGGAGGAGCGGGCGTGGGCAGGACACTGGGGCAAGACCTGCTGCCCCTGGTCAGCCATGGGTGGGCTGGGTCTCACCCCGGGTGGGCGCGTTGTCCCGCGACGGCCGTGGCGAGAGGCCAAGCTATGGCCCCAGGCGCCGCAGGTCCTGGGAGCGGTGGGAGCGTGACCGCGAGGAAGAGACCGTCTGCAAGAGCCCAAGGGCTTTGGTAGGTGCAAGAGAGCTGCCGCCAGGGCGATGGAGACCCCATGTCGCTGGTGAGGGGGTGGCAGGTGGACCAGGTCACACGCCGTGGGGTGAGCGCGAGGGCTCACGGGGTCACCGTCGCGGGGCTGCGGTGGGGCACGTCGCGGCGGGGGAGAGCGCGGTGATGGTGCACCCACCGTGCTGCCGGTGTGACGGGACGCGCCACGTCGTGAGCGTGATGGAGAAACCACTCGGAGCTTGAGGCCCTGACGAGTAGATCAGGTCACCGGGGTGAGGTGTGGTGGGAAACGCTGTTTTGGGAGCCCCGGGGCCATGGTGGGGTACCCGGTGTGTTGAGTCTTCTGGGGTGGTGGGCGCGCGGTGTCACCGGCGTGCAGAGGAGCAGGTCCATGGCCGTGAGTGGGGGCACGAGGGGTTTCAGCCATGAGCTGCACCGCACCGCGAGCGTGTTTGGTGACGGGGTGGGGGGGGTGATGGGGTACACCCTGCGTTGGGTCTGGGGCACGTCCTCTTGTACGCGTGCGCAGCGCTGGGGGACACCGGGTCAAGGAGGGTTGGGAGGTCAAGGAGGGTTGGGTCCACCATGTCGTAAGAAGCGGAGGTGACGTGGGGCGTGGGGAGGGGTTGACAATCTGCACCTTGGCGTTCGCACGGGGGTGACACTGCCAGCGGTGCGGGGAGGCGGTGGGGGACACGCTGGCGCTGGTGTGGCTGATGGTGGATGCGCCGCGCGGCAGGGGGGAAGAAACGACGGGGCGGGTGGTGACATGGGGGACACCCCGTCACGGCGCAGAGGGGACACCAGGCTCCCGTTCCTGGGAATATTGTCACCTGGGAGAGCCCAGGGCACCGGCCACCTCCCCGGCCCTCGGTGGTCCCTTTGCGGGGGGGGGGGAGGTCCTTATTGACCACGCGGGCAGGGGACCTCCAGCCCCGTGTCCACCCTGTGCCACCGCGGTCACTCGTGCTGGGTCCGGGGGCATCCCAACCGGGACACGGCCAGCGCTGGGGGATGGAGGAGGATCCGGGACCCTGTGGCCCCCCGTTTGCACCCAGGTCCGTTCACCTCCCGCTTCCCGGCCGGCACTGAACTCTCAATAGACACGAAAGCCATATTTGTAGGGAGCTCTGGAGACGCCGTGGGGCGGCAGCGGGGCAGGGCAGAGGACGGTCTGTGTTGTTGTGCTGTGTTCTTCTTGTATGTACATAAAAAGGGAGACGACGAACGTTGATGTGACTTTATAACCTTTCTAATATCCTGTGCTAATCTCGGAAAATAATCCTATAAATATATCTGGATTACACACCTTCCCTGTCTCTGCGCGTCTCTGCTCCTGCCCGCGCGCGTCGGACGCTGCCGGGGCCTGGGATGGGGGGGACACGGGGGGGAACCGAGACCAGGGGAGGGGACAGAACTCAGCCTGGGCTGGGGACAGCATGGGGGGGACACGTCTGAGCCCATCGCACGGCCCGCGGAGGCACAGCTCACCCCCCAGCACCCCCCAACTGCAGTCCCCATCACCTGCCAGTCCCCAGGCCCCCAATTCCCCCCACCACTGCAGACACCCCCCCAAATTTCCAGCACCCCCCCAAACCACAGGAACCCTCACTCCCAAGCCCCTGTGCCCCCCCCGCCAAGCCCCACCGCCCTCCACCGGGCGCGAGGGCCACCAAGTGCCCCCGGTCCCTGCCGGTTGCCCGCCAGGCTGGGCAGGGAGCCCGTGACTCAGCCCCAGCGCCACGGGGTGACCCCGCAGGATCCGGCCGTCCCCGGGAAAAGCTGGGGGTTTTCCACGCTGAACGGGAGCTGGAAATGACCACGGGGTGTCCTTGGCACCCGCATCCTGCACCCCCCCAAAAAACACCCACCCGGGTGCCGGAGCCGCCATCCCCGGGATGAAACGCCGCGCGTGCCTGAGCCCGGGCCGGCAGCGTCCCCGCGAGCCGGGGCGCCTGTAGATAACAATTCCTAATTAATTTAAAGGTGTTCTGCCAAGAAGTGATTGTTTTCCTGCTCGAGAAATTGCCGGCTCACGCCGGCGGCTCGCCGCCTTTACCGGCAGCGGTGGCCGCCCTGTTTCCTCCGGGGCCTGGCAAAGGGGGTTGCCAGCGCGGGAGGGCTGCCATTAACGAGGCGGCTCTTATCTCCTTACCGCAGCCCTCTGCCTCCCCACCGGGCGAGCGGGAGGAGCGGAGCCCGAGGGAGAGCGAGCGGGACGCGGGGGCTCTCGGGGAGCGTGTCCCGCCGCGCGTGGTGCCCGTCGGGGACCGCGCACCCCTGAGGGTGCACCGCGGGGGGGGAGACGGAGGAGCGGGCGCCGTGCCAGGACACACCATGGGCAACTGCATCCCGGTGGTGAGTTGTTTCTCCCTCCCCTGACGCTTCTCCCCATCCCGCTGGGACGCAGGAGGGCGCGCGGCGGCCAGCGGGGTCCCGTCTCGCTGCCGGCCAACGCGCGCTCGCAGGATGGTCTGCGTGGGTTTGCCCTCGCCCGCTGCAGGGTCCGCACCCCGCCTTTTGAGGCCGTAAGGAAATTTGGGCTTTCACGCCGGCCCCCCGGGACAATCCCACGGCCCCAGGGTATCAGCTGCAGGCGGGCTCCCCTCGCCCCGCAGCGTGGCCCTCCCTGATAAATGGCTCCGCTCGACCCGCGCCGGGGCCGTACGCGAATCCCCCGGCATCGGTGGGGCAGCAGCTCTGTGGCCGGCAGCGGCGGCACGTCAAGGGGTGTCTTGAGCGATGCCGTGGGATCTCTCTGCCCTGCTGAGGCCGCAGCTGGAGCTCTGGGGCCAGTGCTGGGCTCCCCGGGTCAAGAAGGACGGGGACCTGCTGGAGAGGGCACAGCAAAGGGCTACCGAGATGGTGAGGGGACTGGGACACCTCTCTGATGAGGAAAGGCTGAGGGATTTGGGGCTTTTTAGGCTGGAAAAAAGGTGACCGAGGGGGGACCTTACCAACGCTTATAAATACCTCAAGGGGGGGTGGCAGGAGGATGGGGCCAGGCTCTTCTCAGTGGTGCCCAGTGACAGGACAAGGGGTAACGGGCACAAACTTGACCATGGGAAGTTCCATCTCAACACGAGGAGGAGCTTCTTTGCTGTGGGGGTGGCAGAGCCCTGGCCCAGGCTGCCCAGAGAGGTGGTGGGGTCTCCGTCTCCGGAGACATCCCAACCCAGCCTGGACGCGTTCCTGTGCCCCCTGCTCTGGGTGACCCCGCTCTGGCCGGGGCTGGGACTGGGCGATCTCCAGAGGTCCCTTCCAACCACCACCATCCTGTGGTTCTGTGATCGCGGGCACCCGCGGCCGGTTGGGCATGTCGCCATCTTGACGCCCGCGGGTCTCCTCGGCAGAGCCCCAGCATCCTGGAGAGCAAGAACTCCCTGGACCTGATGGACATCCTGGGCAACCTCTCCTACGACGTGACCGCCTACGAGGACAGCAACGGGACCTTCCCGGACTACGACGCCGCGCCCTGCCACAACGAGTACTGTCCCCTCTTCCAGCGTGTGGCCCCCACTTTCCTGGCCGTCACCTGCGCTGTGGCCACCCTGGGCACCGGGGCGCTGCTGGTGGCACTGGCCAAGCGGCCACATGCCTGGGGCTGGCCCCAGAGCCGAGCGCTGGTGGCCCAGCTGGCGGTGGGGATGGGGCTCTTCACCACCCTGCTGCCGGCGGTGGCGGTGGGCATCGGGCAGGGCTGGCGGCTGGGCACGGGGCTCTGCAGCCTCACCCACCTGCTGTGGCACTGGAGCCTCTTCGCCCAGGGGCTACTGGTGGCCAGCGGCTCCTGCAGCACCGCCTGGTGCCGCTGGGACCCCCGGAGCCGACGCCTGACCGTGGCCGTGTGGGCTGGGGCGCTGCTGCTGGCGACGCCGGTGGCTCTCGCCAGCGGCACGGTGGCGTCCCCGGTGACGAGCTGCGTCCGCCGGAGCGTGGCCATCCTCTCCCCCGCGTACCTGCTGCACCTCGCCTTCTGCCTCTGCCTCTTCCTGCTGCTGCCGGCGGGGCTGCTGGTGGCCACGCTGGCCGTGCCGCGGCTGAGGGCGGGCTGGCAGCCGGGCGTGGGGGCGAGCTGGCTCTTCTTTGGGCTCTGGCTGCCTTACGGCGTGGGGCTGGGGGTGGATTTCCTCCTGCGAGCCCGGCTGCTGCAGCCCAGCTGCGGCACCTTCGAGCACTTTGACTACGTGCTGGGGCTGGGCGAGGGGCTGGGGGTGCTGCACTGCTGCCTGGGGCCCGCCGCCCTGCTCGCCGCCCGCCTCCGCCGCTGCTGAGCTCCTGGCGCTGCAGCCCCCGGCCCCGCGCCAGCCCCCGGCACCGTCCCCTCTCCCCACCGCGTCCCCACCAGCCCCCCAGCTCCTGCCCCGCAGGCAATGCTCCCCCCGGGGAGGGCAACGTGGCGCCTCTCCTCCCTCCGTCCCCTTTCCCCGGGGTCTCAGCCCCACCGTTTGGGGCCAGACACCCCGATTTGCTCAATCCCCGGGGTGCCTCAAGCATCTCCTCAAGACCCCAGGGGGTGTCAGCCCCCCAGGCTTGGCCCCAGCTCCGCGGGGAGATTCCGGCAGCGGTAATGTGAAGCGACAGAGGATTTTTTCCTCCCTCCCGACGAGCCGAGATAAATGTCCCACCCGTGAGCACACGGGATTATCTACAATATATACGTCTGCCAGAGCTGCTCGCCACGCTCGGTTCATGGCAGGGGCTGGGAGGTGTTGGGGGGTACCAGGGGGGTGACATCCATCACCTCCGGCCAGGCTCCCGAGGGCTGGAAATGGGAGGCGTGTGCTCCTCGTGCCTCCCAATTAGCAGGAGAAGTTCATTACGGAGCTCTGCAGGCCGTCAGCGGGACGCGAGGTCGTTTATATCCAGCGCTGGGAGTCATCTGAGCCGCGCTCCGCCATCCCCACGAGGGACGGCCGCGTGCGGTCACAAGGCAGACGGGAGGCGAAATGGGTGCGGATGGAGAGCTCGGGGGGGGGGGTGGGAGGATGATGGAGGGGCGCGAGCCTGCGGCCGGGACCTGCCCCTCCCCCCCCCCGGCTCCATGGGGTCGGGGGTCCGGCACACGAGGAGCCGCCTGGGCTGCGACAAGCCCTGTGGGACCTGGGGTCTCATCCCCGGTAAATTGAGGGACTGACTGGGTGGGGAATGAGCCCACGTTGTCCCCAAAAAGGGGGTGGCCACCCACAGCATCCCACTGCTGGCCCGCCAGCCGTCCCCCCCAACCCCAGCCCGGACCCCCCCCCAACCAGCACCATCACTGGGGAGCCTGGAGCAGACGGGATCCTCCTCCTTCCCAGCCAGGCTGTCCCTGGGCAGGGGGCACAGAGCTCTGCCCGGGTCCCGGTCGCCCGCGGGAGGAGGCACAGACCACGGATGCCCTCGGAGGACACCGGACCCTCGGCCGTTCCGCTTCGCTGCAGCTTCTTCTGCCACCTGGTGCCCACGGCTCCATCTTCGGGCTCCGTCCCTTTGGCCAGGACCCGGCGAGCGGAGCCCCCGGGGACGTGCCCGAGGGCCGTGGGTTGGGGGGCAGCTTCCCCTGTCCCCCTCGGAGGAGCCGGGATCAAACCGGGTCGCTCCCACCGGGGGGGTTGAGGCGAGGGGACTGTGGCGAAGCCGCGTGTCCGGGATGCCGCGGCCGCCCGGGTGGGCACGTGGCCGGGCGCAGCTCCAGGGGGAACCCCGTGCAGGCGGGTGACCTGGGGACTCGTGGCACGTCCACGTCACGGCGTGAAATCGCTCCTCCCGGGCATACTGGGCGGCTGGGGACGGGATTGGGGGGAACGCGGCTCCCCTCCCACCCTCCGGCCCCATAAACTCGGCGGGCAGCAGCCCTGCGCCAAGGCGGCTTCTTCCTGGCACCGATCGGGACCATGGGCCAGCTGTGGCTCTGGCTTGCCATCCTGGCCGGGCTCTCGGGGATCGTGGCCCAGGAAGGTAGGGGTGACACCGGGGGACAGGGCAGGTCCGGGGGGGACATGGCAGCAGCTCTCAGACCCCTCTGGTCAGTGCCAGAGCCCGGTCGGCGTGGTGGGGGGGGGTGCTGGAGCAAGGCGGGGGTCAGCAGAGGGGACATCAGGGACGTGGAGTCGCCCAGAGGGGACCGAGGAAGGCTGAGAGGCAGTTGGCGGGGGTGCAGGACACCCCAACCTCCTGCCGCATCCCCATCTCTCCCCCCCCCCCTCCCGAACCCCCCCAGACCTGTACCGAAAGGTGTTCGTCTTCCGGAATGACCCCAGCAACGCCTACGTGGTGCTGAGGGCCAAACCGGAGCAGCCGCTGCAGAACTTCACCCTGTGCCTGCGCTCCTACACCGACCTGACGCGGCCCCACGGCCTCTTCTCCTACGCCACCAAGGCGCAGGACAACGACATCCTCCTCTTCAAGCCCAAGCCCGGCGAGTACCGCCTCTACGTGGGGGGAAAATTCGTCGCCTTCCGCGTCCCCGAGGGCCGCGGGGACTGGGAGCACGTCTGCGCCAGTTGGGAATCGGCCACCGGCGTCGCCGAGTTTTGGCTCAACGGGAAGCCCTGGCCCCGCAAGGGGCTGCAGAGGGGCTACGCGGTGGGGGCGGAGGCGGCCATCCTGCTGGGGCAGGAGCAGGACGCCTTCGGGGGCGGCTTCGACGTCTACAACTCCTTCTCGGGCGAGCTGGCCGACGTCTACCTGTGGGACGTGGGGCTGTCCCCGGACAAGATGAGAGCCGCCTACCAGTCCCTGCGCCTGCCGCCCGCCCTCCTGGCCTGGAGGAGCCTGAGCTACGAGGTGAAAGGCGACGTGGTGGTGAAACCCCGGCTCTGGGAGGTGCTGGGGCCATGACAGCCGGCCGGCTCCGGGGCTGGGGTGGCCTCAGCCCCCGCTTTTCTTCCCCTCCCCGTCCCCGTCCCCCCTTCGCCTCCGCAACCCGCCAAGGAGAAGGTGCCGCCTGCGCGTCCCAGCCGAGGCGCTGCGGTGGGCACGGGGCTCAGACGGAGCTGGGGAGGGCTGGGGGCACCACTCAGCCTGGCAGGGTGTCCCCCCCACGAGCGCCAGCACCCGCCACCCACCCGTCCCCGACGCCTGGGGCACCCTCTCCCATCCCCATGCCCCCCCCCCGAGCCGATCGGCAGCCAGCTGCTGCCGGCAGGACGCGGATCCACGGGCTCCAGCGCTGCCCGACCCCACACGAAACGGCAGAAGTGAGCGGGGACAGGCAGGCGGGGGGCTCGGCGCCAGCCCTTGGTGACGCAGGACCCATCCCCGTGCGCGCCCGCAGTCCCCGGGCTCCCTGCCAGCCTGCTGGGTCGGCAAACTCCCGGGCTGGCAAACCAGCCCCAGCTTGCCAAAGAGCCCCGCTGGTCACTGTCCCCGCAGGCGTGGGGAGAAGGTCCCGGGTGAACGTCGCCGTGGCGGAGCCGCACGCTCACCCCGGCACGGAGCCTGAGCAGCCCCAGGGCCGCGGCACTGCTGGCCCTGCGCTTGCCCCTCAGCGCCGAGCCGGGCTCGGCGGTGCCATGGGGCGGCTGTGGCTCTGCCTCCTCGCCCTCGCCGCGCTCTTCGGCCTCGCTGCCCCACGAGGTAGGGACCTGGGGGGGGGGGGGCGGAGCTGCGCCGGGACCCCCTGCGGGTCCCACGGGGAGAGCAGGAGGTGCAGTGGGGGGCAGCGGGTGCAGTGGGCGCAGGGGGGCACGCAGCGGTGGTGGCAGGGGGGAGCAGTGGGGCGCCCTGAGCACTGCAATGGGGGGTGCAGTGGGTGCAGTGAGGGGGGCAGTGGGTGCAGTGAGGGTGCGGTGGGTGCAGTGAGGGGGGCAGTGAGGGGGGCAGTGGGTGCAGTGAAGGTGTAGTGGGCGCAAGGAGGGGCGCAGTGGGCACAGCACAGTGCGCCGGGGGTGCCAGGGGGGCAGCAGGGGCGGGAGGAGAAGATGCCCCGGCGGCGTAGCCGGAGCCAAGGGCACCCCGAGCGACACAGGGTGGGGACAGCACCCGGGGGCGGCAGGGACACAAGGCCGGGCACCACCAAGAGCGACGCAGGGCTGCGGTGGGGACACGAGGGTCCCACAGGCTGGGACAGGCAGCCCCAGGGGTGGGGACAGGGGGACAGGGAGACGCACGCGCGCGCACACACATACACACACACGCCCCCCGGCCATCCTGCCCCTTCCCTCTGGGTGCTGCAGAAAAAGTGACGGCCCAGATCCAGGCTCACCCGCCGGCACCCACCATGTACCACCAGCTGACGCTCTCCTGCGAGGTCTCGGGGGACCCCGGGTAAGGCGCTCCCCGCCCTCCCGCGGCCTCTGGCACAGCCCTGGCGTGGGGCAGGCAGCTCCGGCATCCCCGGCCCCGCGGGCAGCAGGAGAAGAAGGGGCTGGAGAGGGAGCGCCACGGTCCCTCTACGTCCCCCCACCCCATGGCATGGCCACCCTTGGGGTGTCCCCCCCAGCCTGAGTGAGACCTGGCCCGGCTCAGCCCCCAGGAGTTCCTGTGGGAGAAGGAAGGACATCGTGACCCCCTGCAGAAAGGCCCCGACAACGTCCTCCTCTTCCGCTCCTTCAACAAGACCCACTTGGGCACCTACATCTGCAGGGCCACCGGCTCCCTGGGCACCGCCATGGCCACCTACAACCTGTGGATAGACGGTAGGGAGGGGACCGAGGGCATGGCCGGGGACAAGGGCTCTTCCCCTCCTTCCCGCCACGCCGTGCCCATGCCACCCCCATACCCCCACCTCTGGGTCTGATGCCGGAGGCCACCAACCTCCAGGTTGGTGGTGGCCTCCTCGTTGGCACGCTGCGATCCTGTTTCCCCTTGGGGGGACCTGCCCGGGTGCCTTCTCCACGGCATGGAGCAGCCACCTCTTTCTTTCTTGCCTCTCCCAGATCTGGTGAACAAAGTGTTCGTGTTCCCCCAAGCGACCAACGACTCCCACGTGCTGGTGAGGGCCAAACCGGAGCAGCCGCTGCAGAACTTCACCCTGTGCCTGCGCTCCTACACCGACCTGACGCGGCCCCACGGCCTCTTCTCCTACGCCACCAAGGCGCAGGACAACGACATCCTCCTCTTCAAGCCCAAGCCCGGCGAGTACCGCCTCTACGTGGGGGGAAAATTCGTCGCCTTCCGCGTCCCCGAGGGCGTCATGGCGAGCGAGCACGTCTGCGTCAGCTGGGAATCCGCCACTGGCATCGTGGGCTTTTGGCTCAACGGGAAGCCCTGGCCCCGCAAGGGGCTGCAGAGGGGCTACGCGGTGGGGGCGGAGGCGGCCATCCTGCTGGGGCAGGAGCAGGACGCCTTCGGGGGCGGCTTCGACGCCCAGAAGTCCTTCGTGGGGGAAATGTGCTCCGTGTACATGTGGGACACGGGGATCTCCACCTCGGGGGTGATGGCGGCCATGAACAACCGCCCCGCCAATGCCCCCATCTTCGGCTGGAGGAACTTCCCCTACACGACCGTGGGCGAGGTGTACCTGAAGCCCTGAGGCCCCCCCCAGCTCCCGCCGTCTCACTCGGGGTGGCTGGCGAGCGCTGGGCGAGCCGTGGTTGCCACCGGGCCTGTGTCCCCCTTCCCTGCTGTGTAACCCCCCCACCCCCAAAGCGTCACATAAATGAAGAAATGGGTTTGAAAAGCAGCAACCGAAGCCCCCCCACAGCTCAAGTAATTAATCCAGGCTTAGGAAACTCGTTGGGCGAGGGGTGGCGGGACAGGAGGAAGGGGGACGAGCCGGGGGAAGGGGCTGCCGCCAGCCAAGGGACCCCATTCCCCCCCCCCCGGGGGACACCGGGGAGGAGCAGGGGGACAGAGAGGGGGCACCCAGCGCTGGGGGACGTACACCCTGGGGCACGGCAGGGGGACGGGGACGGGAGGGACAGACCCGTGTACCGGTGCCCCTGCGGGGTACAGTCTCGGTGCCCCTGGGGGGTACAATCCCCGTGCCCCAGAGCCTCAGGGGGCGCAGCCCCGGTGCCCCAGAGCCCTGGGGGGGGTGCAGTCCCAGTGCCCCGGAGCCCAGGGGGGTGAAGTCCCGCTGCCCCCGGGGGTACAGTCCCATGCACCGGGGGTGCAGCCCCGGCGCCCCGGAGCCCTTGGGGGTGCAGTCCCGGTGCCGCGGTGCCCCGCGGGGTGCAGTCCCGGTGTCCCAGAGCCCCGCGGGGTGCAGTCCCGGAGCGCCGGGGGTATAATCTCGGTGCCCCGGAGCCCCGGGGGGTGCAGCCCCATGTCCCGGGAGGGTGCAGTCCCGGAGCCCCGTGGCGGGGGGTGCAGTCCCGGTGCCCGGAATCCCGGCGGGTGCAGCCCCGTGTCTCTGCGGGTGCAGCTCCGGAGCCCCGGGTGGCGCAGTGCCGGTGCCCCCGGGGGTACGGTCCCGTGTGCCGGCGGTGCAGCCCCGTGTCCGGGCGCCGGCGCGGCCCCTCCGCTGTCGGTCGCTCCCCGCCTGCGCCGCCGCCGCTCTGGGCTGACGCTGCCGGGCCCGCCCCACTCCGCCGCCGCGCGGCCTCCCCGGTACGGCGGGGCGGAGGGTTCCGCGGGCCCCGGGCCTGCGGGGGCGGCCGGGCCGGGGCGGTGCGGGGCCCGCTGGGGACAGGCCGCGGGGGCCCAGGCCCGGCCGTGCGGCCTACGGGGGGCTCGGGGCGGTGCGGGGCGGCCGCGGGGGGACGGGCCCGTGCCGGGGGACGGGCCCGGGATCCGGAGGGCGGAACCGGGGGGGGGGGGTGTCCCAGGGAACTGGCTGGGGGTCCCGGGGGGTCTGGTCACGGTCTCCCAGCGGGGTGGTAGCAGGGGTCCCACCGGGCCTGAACTGGGGGTGTCAAGGCACTGGGTAGAGGTCCTGACCTGGGGGTCCCGGGGGTCTGGCCGTGGTGTCCTGGGGGAACCTGACCTCGGGGTCCTGGGGGTCTGGCCGTGGTGTCCTGGGGGTCCCGGGGGTCTGACCATGGTGTCCTGGGGGTCCCGGGGGGGGGGGTCTGGCTGTGGTGTCCTGGGGGTCCCAGGGGTGTGGCCATGGTGTCCTGGGGGGACCTGACCTGGGGGTCCCGGGGGTCTGGCTGTGGTGTCCTGGGGGTCCCAGGGGTCTGGCCGTGGTGTCCTGGGGGGACCTGACCTCGGGGTCCCGGGGGTCTGACCGTGGTGTCCTGGGGGTCCCGGGGGTCTGACCATGGTGTCCTCGGGGTCCTGGGGGGGGGGTCTGGCCGTGGGGTCCTGGGGGGACCTGACCTGGGGGTCCTGGGGGTCTGACCATGGTGTCCTGGGGGTCCCGGTGGGGGGTCTGGCTGTGTTGTCCTGGGGGGCCAGACCTGGGGGTCCCGGGGGTCTGGCCGTGTTGTCCTGGGGGTCCCAGGGGTCTGACCATGGTGTCCTGGGGGTCCCAGGGGGGGGTCTGGCTGTGGTGTCCTGGGGGGCCTGACCTGGGGGTCCCGGGGGTCTGGCTGTGGTGTCCTGGGGGTCCCAGGGGTGTGGCCATGGTGTCCTGGGGGACCTGACCTGGGGGTCTCAGGGGTCTGACCATGGTGTCCTGGGGGGCCTGACCTCGGGGTCCCGGGGGTCTGACTGTGGTGTCCTGGGGGTCCCAGGGGTCTGGCTGTGGTGTCCTGGGGGGCCTGACCTGGGGGTCCCCGGGGGTCTGGCCGTGGTGTCCTGGGGGGACCTGACCTGGGGGTTCTGGGGGTCTGGCCGTGGTGTCTTGGGGGGGCCTGACCTGGGGGTTCTGGGGAGTCTGGCCATGGTGTCCTGGGGGTCCCAGGGGGGTCTGGCTGCGGTGTCCTGGGGGGGACCTAACTGGGGGTTCTGGGGAGTCTGGTCATGGTGTCCTGGCGTGGGAGGGGGGCCAACCTGGAGGTCCTGGGGGGGCTCTAGCAACAGTCTCCCAGGGCTTTCCCCCCCCGGGTGTCCCCAGAGCAGCCCTGTCCCCAGGGCACATGTTGGCGCAGGCCCACGGTGCCGGTCCCCGCAGGCGATGGGGGCGTGTGAGCCCCCCAACTTCTCGTGGGTAGCAGAGGGGCGGCTGGCGGGGCTGGCCATGCCGCGGGAGCCGGGCCACTACCGGTTCCTGCTGGGCCAGGGCGTGCGGCACCTGGTGTCACTGTCGGAGCGGGCGCCGCCGCACCACGGCTGCTGCCCCGCCATCCGGCTCCACCGGCTCCGCATCCCCGACTTCACCCCCCCGACGCCCGAGCAGATCCAGAGCTTCCTGCAGCTGGTGGAGGACGCCAACGCCCGCGGCGAGGTACGGCGGCGGGGACTCGTCACACCGGCGTGGCATCGCGGGGAGGAGGAGGAGGTGGCGGCACCCAGGTTACACCGAGGGGGTGACACCATGGCGGGATGGCGGGCAGCGCGGGGGGCTGCCGGGGGGACACCGCGTCCCTCCGCGCCGGCGCCAGCTGAGGGTGTGACACCGCCGGCCAGGCCGTGGCGGTGCACTGTATGCTGGGGCGCGGGCGGACGGGCACCATGCTGGCCTGCTACCTGGCGAAGGCGGGGAAGATGAGCGGTGACAACGCCATCCGGGAGATCCGGCGGCTGCGGCCTGGCTCCATCGAGACGCAGGAGCAGAAGGAAGCCGTGATCCGGTTCTGCCAGCGCCTTCGGTAGGTGCAGCCCCGCGGCGGGGAGTCCTGGCTTTGTGGCACTGCGCTCCCCACAGGGGCTCCCAACGCCGTGCCGGGGCCACAGCCGGTGGCATTCCGGGTATGGCAAGCGGGAAGGGAGCTGCAGGTGCCAAAGCCCAGTTTGCCAGTGGGATCTGCCCCTCCGCAGCACTGGAGAGGACAACGAGGAGCCGTGAGCGCGACCAACTCCCTGAGGCAGCCTGTGATGGACGGGTTCGATGGAGACGGTCACCCCAAGGTGCTGCTGTCTGTCCCCTCCCGCATTAAAGGACTCCCTTGTGGCTTCTCTCCAGGTCTGTGTGTGGGGAACTGGGTGGGCAGCACACGGAGCTCTGCCGGGCTCCGTGACACCCCGCTGCGCCCCACGGCTCGGTCGGCGGCCACGGGGGTCCTGGCTCTTGGGTCTCTGCCTGGCCTCGGCCCTCGGGGACAGCCAGCAGCTCCACGGCAGGCTGGCCCCGGAGCTGGTCGCCCGCCAAAGCGGTGACACCACGTGGAGGGTGGCAGCCGGGGGCCAGCCCGGGACGTCGACGCTTAAAGTGAAGCTTAGACGGAGTTTAGGCATCCCTGTCCAAATGTCCAATCCTGAAAATCTCTTCTCAGCTGCTCCTAACCTTGGTGGCATTTAAATCCTGAGTGCAAGAAGTGTCACCGTCACCATTCCCGGCCACGCGGCACATGGCCGGGAGCGCCTGGCGCTCACTGGGCACAAGTGCCGCATCCGCGCTCCGGGCTGGTGGGGCCATCGCCTCTGCCAGGCAACTCCACAGCCCCCAAATGTTGCCCTGGAACCCCAAAATATTGTCATCTGTCTTCCCTCGGGAACGAAGCACCGGGGTGGTGGCACTGGGCACCATTGACAAAATGGCTGCGCCCCGCTCAGAGCCGTGGCCGGGGGCAACTGACTGTCTCGGGGTGGCTGTAGCACCCTGATGTCCCCCTCTCCTGGACCCCACAGGGCCAGCGGTGGGACCGTCGGGGATGGAGGAGGTTACTGGGGGGATGTCTTCGCTGCAGGGTGCGGGGCACCCCAAAAAGCAGGGGGTAGAACGCAGCCCCCACCCCTGCCCGGTGTCCCACGGCCCTTCCCCGGCGGGGATTCCGGAGGTACCCGTGTCCCACGGGCGATGCCGTGGCTCCGGTGGGCTGTGACACCGCACCGGGATGTGGTGCCACCTGGGGGTGCTCAGCTCTGCCTGCAGCCCTTGGCTGGGGTGGCGGGGGGGGGGGGGACAGCCCTGGGTGAGGGGACAGGGACAGGGACGATGGGGACGATGGGGACAATGGGAATGATGGGGACGGGGCAGCGCCGTCCGGTCGCCGTGCCTAAGCCTGTGGGAGCCGCAGGACTCACATGGGCCCGTGAGATGCAGGAAAGCAGCTTAACCGCAGAATTATTTACTTTAACTCCTCTTTCTTTAGCTCTGGCCTTAATAGTCTCCCGGGCTCAGGGGGCCGGGCCAGGCCGGGCCGACGGGGGGGACCGTGAGACCCCCCCCGCCCCATGGAAGGGGGGCCGGGACAGGGGGCTCTGCCGCAGCATCCCCAGCCCAGCGCTCGGTGCCGCTGCCAGGACTCGGCGGTGCCGCGGAACAGGGCCCGGCATGGCGCGCGGTCTGCCGCCATGGCCACGCTCGGCCCTTGATGCCGGGCTCCATCGTGGCAACGGGGAGGCGGGGGATGTCCCCTGCCCGGCGTGTCCCCATCCCAGGAGGCTTCCCAGAGCCCCCAGCCTGGCGGGCAGCCCAGCTCCGGCTCAGTCTGGTGGGATGGGGACGCCGGGACACGGCACCAGTGGCCATCCCCGCGCCAGGGACGCATTTAGGATGGGATTAGAGAGGAGGCGGCTGGGGCAGGGAAGGGCAGGTGGGGAGGGAGCCCTGGCGCGATGGCGGTCACGGGGGTGACCCCTGCCCACACGTGCACTGCCGCCTGGCCACGGGGCTGGGCACGGTGCGGGGGCACGGTTTGGCAGGGTGTGATATGATGTGGGATGGCTCGGCACGGCTCGGCACGGCTTGGCAGGGTGTGATATGGCGTGGTGTGGCTTAGTATGGCTTGGCAGGGTGTGATACGGTGTGGTATGGCTCGGCACGGCATGGTGTACGGAGTGGTACGGCAGGGAAAGGCCCAGCATGGCACGGCACGGCTTGGCAGGGTGTGATGTGGTGTGGTGTGGCACGGCATGGCTTGGCACAGCATGGTGTATGGTGTGGTGTGGCAGGGAAAGGCTTGGCACGGCTCAGCACAGCTCGGCAGGGTGTGGTATGGCACAGCATGGCATGGCACGGCATGGTTTATGGTGTGGTATGGCAGGGAAGGGCTTGGCGTGGCATGACACGGCTCGGCAGGGTGTGATGTCGTGTGGTATGGCTTGGCACGGCTTGGCATGGCATGGCTTAATAGGGTATATGGCGTGGTGTGGCACGGCACGGCTTGGCATGGCTCGGCAGGGTGTGATGTGGTGTGGTATGGCTGGGCACGGCACGGTGTATGGTGTGGTATGGCAGGGAAGGGCTCGGCATGGCATGGCACGGCTCGGCAGGGCGTGATATGGTGTGGTATGGCTCGGTATGGCTCGGCACGGCATGGTGTACGGTGTGGTATGGCAGGGAAGGGCTCGGCACGGCGCGGCTGGGCATGGCGGTGCCCGGCCTGCAGCAGCCCCCGGGTGGGCTCCATGCGCTGCCAACCCTCCCGGCCAGGCCGCGTGCGGGCACCCCGGTGTCACACACCTGGTCACACACCACTGCCACCCACGCGGCCCGTGCCAGTGTCCCACGGGTGTCCCCCCCGCCGTGTCCCCGCCTCCCGTTCCCCTCGCCATGTTCCCCCCCGTGTCCCCGTCCCGCTCCCACCGGAACTACAACTCCCAGCAGCCCCCGCGCCCGCCGCCGCTCCGCCATTGGCCGCCGCGGGGGCGTGCTGCGCCGGGCTCTCCATTGGCTGTCGCCGTGGCAACGGGGCGGGGGCGGGGCAGGGGCGGGGCCCGGGGCGGCCCCTCCCGGCGCCGCGGGTTTGTTTGCGGCCGCCCGGCGGCGGCCGGAGGGAGCGGAGCGGAGCGGGGAGCGGAGCCGAGCCGGGCCCAGCCCAGCCCAGCCTCGGCGGGACGGGCATGAGGAGCCGGGGATCGCGGAGCCGCCAGCGCCCCCCACCCGGGGTCGGTGCGCCGTGGGCAGCGCCGCGGAGCCCGCCCTGAGGCGTCGGTCTCCCGGAGACGTCGCGCCGGAGCCCGGTGACCCGCCGCCCGCCCCGTCCCGTCCCGCCGGGGCCGCCTGAAGGGGGGATCTGGGCTATGCGGTGGTGGCTGCGCGCCGCCGTCCTTAGCCTGCTCGCCGGCGCCGGCGCTGAGGGTAAGGGGCCGCCGTCCCGCCGGGCCGGGAGCCCGGGGCTGGGGCGGGAGCGGGCGCGATGCCGGCGGGGCCGGTCCGGCCGGTGCCGGGCCCCCGGGAGGCGGCGGGGATGGCACACACGTGGTGCCGCGGCGCGGTCGGTGCCGTCGGGCGGGGGGTGTCGGGGTCGGTGGGGGGGGGGGGGGGGCGGCAGGGTCCCGTCCCGCCGGTGGGGCTGACCCCCCCTCCCGCCTCGGTCCCCGCAGGCAGCGGCCAGAGCGAGTCCCGGGCCGTGGTGGGGCGAGTCGGGGAGAGCACGGTGCTGGGCTGCGACCTGCTGGATGCCCACGAAGACCGGCCCCCCCTCTACGTGATCGAGTGGGTCCGCTTCGGCTTCGTCCTCCCCATCTTCATCAAGTTCGGGCTCTACTCGCCGCGGGTGGACCCGGAGTACATCGGTGAGTCCCATGGCCGGGGCGGTTATGTGGTCCTGGGGAGTCACACGAGGTCCCCCCAGGCTGGCTCCGGTGTCCCGTGTCCCCGCTGTCCTCGGCAGGGCCCCAGCCGAGGGCCGCCGCTGTCAGACCGCATTAATCACGCTCCTGGGGCGGTGGGGAAGCGCAGGGCTCCCTCCGGCCCCGGGCAGCAGGAGGGGACGTTGTGGGGCTGGTGGGGGTCTCCACGCCAGGGCAGAGTCCCCTCCTTGCGCGGCAGCTCCAGGGATGGCTGGAGCAGGAGGCACCGGGGACGTGGGTACCCAGCTCGGCTGCGGTGGGGATCCCTGCCGGGACAGAGGGTGGGAGAAGCTCCCGTCATGCTGGCTATCGCTCCCATCACTGTGGCCTCTGGCTCCCGAGGCCTCCCCCAGCACCATCCACTTGGGAATGGGGACGGGTGAGCACCCACTTGCTGGCACCGGGGCTGTGCCGTCTGCCGGTGACCGTACCGGCTCAGTACTGGGGCCGGTAACAGCAAGGTGCCCTGTGCCAGAGGCTGCGGACCCCTCGGGTGCTGCCACTCCACCGCCTCGGTCCACGCGGGTCGCTTGAAGGTTGAGCCTGGGGAAGGGATTTTGGCGAAGCCACTAATTGGCGGTGCTGGGCTGGCCGGGATTTGGAGCAAAGCTGTGCTGGGGAAGGTCTGCGGCGTGGGAGGGGGATATTCTCCTCTTTACGGATATTTAAAGTGAAGCGGTGGCAGACCTTGAGGGATCCCTGCGAGAGGGATCCCAGCGAGCGCGGAGGTGAAGACAACGGGAGCATCCCTCGGGGATGGCTAGGGAGGAGGGAAGGGCTGGCAGCTGTGGCAGCGACGCACCAAAATCCTCCCACGGGACGGGGAGGGCTAGAGAGACGGATCCTGCCCGGGTCAGGAGCCTGCGCCCGCTGCCCAAACTGGCCCTTGCCAAAAAAATGTGCGTCAGGCCGAGGTTTGAGCCAACCGCTCTCCTGCCTGGCCGCGGCAGAGCGCTGCTGCCTTTCCCTGGGCTGTGCAGACCGACTTTGGGGGAACGCCTCGGCTCTCCCCGCTGCCAGCCGGCACCTGGGAACACCTTGGCTCCGTAGCCAGCTCCGTGGGGCCGGCGTGACAACAAACCCGACGGTGACGGTGACGATGAGGCACCTGCTTTGCTGGGGCTGGGCTCCTGTTACCTGAGCCCGGTGCTGCCTGCGGGGGCCCCTCGCCGCAGCAGCTCCGGTTACCCAGAAAGGGGCTGGCAGCGTCCTGCCCGCGCTGCCCTCATCCCTGCCCGCTCCTGCCCGCGCTGCCCTTGGCCCGGGGAGCAGGTTGGGCCGCTGGGGATCAGCGCCGGGGGTGGGGGGATGCGCTGGGGGAAGGGGTCTGGTGGCTGTAATGAGGGCGAGGTGGGTGGGCAGGGGGGGCTGGCGGCTGTCACCATGGCAGCGGGGGCGGCTTGTTTTCAATCCTCTGGGGGCTGGAAGGGATGGAGGGAAGGAAGGGGCCGCAGGGTAAGGGCGAGGGCAGCCTCTCCTTCCAGCCTTACCCAGACAGAGCAGATCAAGCGTCACCCCACGGCTGGGGAGCCCCCGCTGTCACCCACGTCCCTCGTGGGGCAATTTGGGGCATCCTGGGGACACTTGAGGAAGCGGAGTCAGCTCTCCCCCAGGTGCCACCGTCCCCCACGGTGTCACGGACCGCTGTCCCCTGCCGTCAGCCGGCCTGAAGCGGGCTGGTGGTCCCTGGACGGGCCGCCTGCTCTGGCACCCCATTGCCGGCGGCGAGCGCGGCGGCTGGGGCTGCAGCCCCCTTTGTGTCCCTCTGAATGACGGTTGCCAGGCACTGGGGGATGCTGGTCTGGAGGGCAGCGGCGGTTTTGTTTATCGGCAGGGTGGTGGAAGAGGAGGAGGGGGCTGGGGCCGGCACGGGGCCGGGGGGGGGGGGGGGGGGGGGGGGGATTAGGGGGAGGCTGGGGGCTGTCCCCAGGGCGCTCTGATCCCTTCCAAAGGGACCTTTGTTCCCTTCCTGCTGCTCCCGCCCGGCTCCTGGGGCTTCGAGCTGGCAGCTGCAGGCAGGGATGGGGTTTCCCAGAGCTCCCCGGAGCTGCCCCGCTTCCCAGGGCTCGGCGCGGGAGCCGGCTCTGGGGTGAGCGGTGGGAGGACCCCTTGTCCCAGGGGATCTTCTACCGTGGCTCCCACCCCTCCAGCTTGTCCTGCCGCCCCCCTGCCTCACGTTTGAGGTTTGCCCAGGGTGTTGTGAGGGATGCTCGAGCGCGGGATGCTGCCGGAGGCGCCCCGCTCCCCCCGTCTGTCCCCGGCATCTGCCGTGGGAGTACCAGAGTGGTCCATGGGGAGAGGGGTGGGAGATGTGGCGAGGCAGGGGGGTCTGCAGTGGCTGGAAGAACCTCCGGGCGCTTTTGGGAAGGGTTTGCGTGTGTTTGTGTGCTGGGCCCGCACAGCACCGCGTGGCCTCGGCGCTCGGCGTGCCATCCCGTCCCTCAACCGCCTACTCCCTGTGCCCAAACCAGCCTGCCCGGCTCCCACCGCTCCTCCTCCTCTTCCTCGCCAGGCTCGTCTGGCGGGAGGCAGCTTCCCGCTGCCGGTGGCACCCGCGTGGTGCCCAACCTGGGCTCCGGTGGCTCCGGCAATGGATGGGGACCACCCGTGACACCGAGCTCCTTGGTAGACCTGATGGGGCGGGGGGGGGTGAGGTGGGGGGGGGGTTTGGCAAAAGTTGCTTTGTTGGAAACGCTTCAGGATGATGCTGTTCCCGGGAGCTCTGGGATGTCGACGGGAGCTCTGGGATGTCGACGGGAGCATCGTGGGCGGCTCCGGTGCCTGCGGTGCTGCCACGGGGCCATGGCCCTGCCGTGGCCCGCTGTGAGCGAGTCTGTGTCCCCCGGGGCGATGGCACTCCTGGGGCTAAACCCTCATCCCCAGCCTGGAGCAGCTCCGGGGTGGGGGGCACGTAGCCCCGGGGGTGCCGGGGCGGTGGGCGCGCTGCCTGTGCACCCCGGCTGGGGCTGAGCCAATTGCCTGCTGCTGGCCTGAGCCGATTATGGCTCTGATAATAGCCCAGGGGATTAAAGAGCTGCGCTCGCTGTCGCCTTGCGCCCTTATCCTCCTCCTCATCAAAGAGGCCGTGGGGCGCGGGGACGCTGCCGGCTCAGGGCGAGGGCCCCCCTGGCCCGAGCGAGCCCCCCCCCGCCGCTGTGCCCCTGGGAGGGGGGTCTGTCGTGCTCGTGGCTGTGAGACGGGCGAGGGGTTCGGCCTGAGCCCTCCCCGTGCCGCGGGGAGAGGGGACGGTGCGGGGGTGCCCGGGGCTTAGCAGGGCTCCTAAGGGTGAGAAGGCCGGGGGGGGCTCCCCCGGGAAAGGGCAGCTGAGGCTGCGGGGGAACGGTCCCTGGAAGGCAAAGGGGGAGGGATTTTGCTGGCAGCTCAAGGGGGTGGAGGGGCCAGCTCTTGTCCAGCCGCCGGGAGCGATGCTCTGGGCGCAGGGACCCCATTACCGGGGGCTGGTGGTGGTGTGGGGGGGGTCCCTGCCACGGCCACCCTATGCAGGGACCCGTGGCAGAGCCCACCGCCGCGTCTTCCCCCGGTTCCCCTCCCCCCGGACAGCAGCAGGACACGCGGCGCTAAACGTCGGTGTGACCAACGGCCACCACGGCGTGGCTGCCCCGGCTTTTGTCCCGCGGCCGTTCCCAGCCCCCTGCGGCGCCGGCTGAGGCAGAAGCAGCCCGAGCGTGGCCCGGCCGCGCAGGCGGGCCCTGCCGCTGCCAAGTGGGGCAGTCGGCCCCGCTTCCCCGGGGAAGCCGCTGAGCCCGCGGCGGGGGCGAGCGCGGCGTGGGCAGGCGCCCCGGGGCGGTGGGTGACCTGGGGACCACGGCTGCCCCCGAGCCAGCAGCGCTGGTCGTGACGGCAGCGTCTGGCTGCGCAGGTCGCGTGCGGATCGAGGAAGGCGCCTCGCTGCGCATCGACCTCCTGCGCGCCGAGGACCAAGGCTGGTACGAGTGCCGCGTGCTCTTCCTCGACCGCCACAGCACCGACGCCGACTTCCAGAACGGCACCTGGATCCACCTCACCGTCAACGGTACCGGCTGATCCCACCCTCCGTCGCTGCCCGCCCCAGCGCCGGCCAAGATCTGGGACTGGGAGCGCTGGTCTTCCAAGACCAGTTGAGCCAGACCTGGGGGTGTGAGGGTCTGGATTTGTCTTGACAGCGCCCCCCACCTTCCTGGAGACCCCCCCTGCCTTCGTGGAGGTGCGGGACCAGGACGCGCTGAGCCTTACCTGCACGGCTGTCGGCAACCCCCAGCCCGTTGTCATCTGGAAGAGGAGTGACCTGGCTGTCCAGAGTGGGGACACAGTGCAGGTGAGGACGGCAAACCACCGGTTACCCCCTGCTGTGATGCGTCGTCGTCCCGTCCCCCCCCCCCCGGCCCCCAACCTCGGCCAGGGTCTCGCGGGGCAGCCGGGCGTGCAGAGCAACGCGACTCCGCTCGGCTGGAGAGCGGGCGCCCGTCCCCGCCGCCGTGGCACCCGCCTCCTGCCACCGGCCCTGCCCGCAGCGCCGTGTTCCTGAGGGTGTCCTGTCCCTTGGTGGCCGTGCCATGCACCCGATGCCGTTGCAGGTGAGGAACGGGACGCTGAGCATCGCCGTCGTGGAGCGCGCCAGCGCCGGCACCTACACCTGCCATGCTTCCAGCAAGGAAGGCACCATCACCCACACCACCCGCGTGCTCGTGCAGGGTAAGAGCGGGTGCTCTCCCAGCCCTGGCCGCCCCACTGGGTGCTGCCGCAGGGCACGGGGGGAGCCACGGCACGGGGAGGGGGTTGGTTTTGGGGCAGGCGCAGATATGGCAGGTTTCGGGGAGCAGCTGAGGCCGTCCCCTGCCCCCATCCCTCACCGTCCCCTCGCCCCACACTGCAGGGCCACCCGTCATCGTGGTGCCACCCCAGAACGTCACCGTTAACATCTCGCAAGATGCCTTTCTGGCGTGCCAGGCCGAGGCGTACCCGGGAAACCTCACCTACACCTGGTTCCAGGGCAGCACCAATGTCTTCCACCTCAGGTACAGCGGGGACGGGGATGGCATCACGGTGGCCGCGGGCTCCTGCCAGCAGTGCCGGGGCCAGGAGCCTGCTGTGGCCCTGCGGAGCCTGGATCTAAGCGCGACGGGTTGGCTGGGTGCGTGGCGAGGGGGGTTCGCTCATCCCAGGGCAGCGGGGACGGTCCCGGCCGCGCCGCTCATCACTGTCACCCCTTCCCCTCGCAGCCGCCTCCAGCCTCGGGTCCGCGTCCTGGTGGACGGGAGCCTCTTGCTCCAGCGAACGACCCCGGATGATGCCGGCAAATACACCTGCATCCCCAGCAACGGGCTGTGGAAGCCACCGTCTGCCTCGGCCTTCGTCACAGTGCTGTGTAAGAGCCCCGCGGTCCCCTGCGAGCCCGGGCCACGCTGTCCCCGCTCCGCTCAGGAAGGGGGTGCCCCTTCGGTTGCCCCGGGGACCCCCTGCCGCCCTCACGCGGGCCCTGACGCCCTGTTTGTCCTCGCAGATCCGGCGCAGGTGACCGCCATGCGCCCGGAGACCCACCTGCCCAAGGGGATGCAGGGTGTGATCCGCTGCCCCACCAGGGCCAACCCCCCGCTGCTCTCCGTCAGCTGGACGAGGGACGGGCGCCCGCTGGAGCTGGACAAGGTACGGCCGCTTGCGCCCCCCCCTGCCTTCCCACCCCCCCCCTCCCCGAGCCCCTCGTCCTGACCCCGCGTCCCCCTCTCCCAGCTCCCCTGGCTGGTCCATGAGACCGGACGGCTCCATCATCATTGCGACGGGGAACGACGACGCGCTGGGAGTGTACGCGTGCACCCCGTACAACAGCTACGGCACCGCTGGCGAGTCCCAGCCCACCCGTGTCCTGCTGAAGGTGAGCCCGGGCGGTGGGCGCGCTGCCCGAGCCCCCCGAGCCCTGCCCTGCCAGCAGCCCCGGCTGCCCTGCGTGCCCCTCGCCCGGCCCTGCTGCGGGTCTGCGCCCCGTCCCGCCTCCCGACGAGCCTGCAGCGTGTCTGCTTTCCAGGACCCCCCCGCCTTCACGGTGCGCCCCAAGGAGGAATACTTCCAGGAGGTGGGCCGGGAGCTGGTCATCCCCTGCGCCGCCCACGGGGATCCCCCCCCAACTATCACCTGGACGAAGGTAGGAGCCGGGGCTCCGGGGAACAGACTGAGCCCTCTTGGGAGGTGGACGCTGCTTTTGGCTCCTGGGGCATCGCTCCAGGACAGTCCCCCGTGTCTGTGTCCCTGCGGACGCTACAGGGTCACATCTCTCCTCGTTCCTGCGGGAGAAAGGGCTCGGGGCACTTTGCTTGCGTTGCCCCCTAAGAAATCGGGGTAAAATCCTGCCCCTCAGTTCCTGAACCCCGGCCCCACGGGGGTGGATCGTGTCGGCTGTGCCAGCCCTGGGTGGTCGCCCCCCGTCAGCGTTGTCCGTGCCTTGCCGTGCAGGTGGGCAGCGCGGGGAGGAGCGGTGCCCAGGTGGATGGGAACAGCAGCCTCGTCTTCCGCCCCCTCGTCAAGGAGCAGCACGGGGTCTGGGAGTGCGCGGCCACCAACCAGGTGGCCAGCGTTAGCACCGCCACCTCCGTCCACGTGCTGGGTGAGTTGTCGGTCCCCGGGAGGGAGGTGCCGTGGGTGCTGGGGTGGAAAACGCCGGCCTCCCTGTGCTGGAAGGGATGGGAATGCCCCTGCACGGCTGTTGTCCCAGCTAACCCGGTCTGATGGGTCTTCTCTCTGCTTCCCCCCACCAGGTACCAGTCCTCACGCTGTCACCAACGTCTCCGTGCTCCCGCTCCTGCTGGCAGCCAACATCTCCTGGGAGCCGGGCTTTGACGGGGGTTATTTCCAGAGGTTCAGCGTCTGGTACACACCGCTGTGAGTCCCGTGGGCAGGCTCCGGTGTCCCACTCCCCCCTCCTCCGCCCCACCTGGGACCCTCAGCTCTGGACTCACAGGTCCCGCATCCTCTCAGGGTGAAGCATCCGCCCCGGGCGCATCACGACTGGGTGTCGCTCTCGGTGCCGGTGGGGGCTCAGCACCTCTTGGTGGAGAATCTGCAGCCGGACATGAGCTACCAGTTCAGCGTCCTGGCCCAGAACAAGCTGGGCAGCGGCCCCTTCAGCCAGATCGTCACCTCCGTGCCCAGGGGTAAGAGGGGACCCCTGTGCTCCCCAAAGCAGCCCCCGTCCCCCCAGAGCCCTCAAACCCATGGAGGCTCCTGTGTCTGCCCCGCTCTCCGCCTGCATCGCCCCCCACCCCAGCATCCCCTTTCTCCTCAGGCTTCCCAGTGACCACAGTGCCTCCGGAGCCGCCGGCCATGACCGTGCGCGTCTTCCTCTCCCCGCCGCAGGCTCTGACCGCCAACGAGACCGCGCGCGGGGTCCTGCTGCGGTGGGAGCCCCCGGCTCAGTTCTCGGTGGCGCTGAGCGGTTACGCGCTGGAGCTGCGGCAGGACAAGGGCGGTTGGGAGGTGCTGGACCGCTCCATCCCCAGCACCAAGACCCAGGTCCTGGTGCCAGGACTCATCAAGGTGGGAATCGGACCGGCCGCTCCCTGGCTGCGGGGGCAGTTCTGGGGGGGCCGCAGGCAAGGGAGGGGGTCAGATCTCCTCGCATCGCTGCTGCCCGGAGCTGGGACATGTGGCGATGCCGCGGAGCTGCTCGGCTCCGCAGCCCTGTGGGCTGAGGCTTGGCTGGCCACCGTGCCGACAAGGCTAATGGCCCTTCGCTCCCCCAGGACGCCTTCTATGAGTTCCGACTGGTGGCCTTTGCTGGCAGCTACATCAGCGATCCAGCAACACGGTGAACGTCTCCACGGCAGGTGAGCCCTGGGGGGACAGAAAGCGGAGGTGCGAAGTGCCCGGCGTGGTCTGGGATCTTCCCAAACAGCGAGGTTTCTCGTCACGCCGCTCCCACCCCGGAGCCTCCCGGCTGCGCTAGACCGGGGGCCGCAGCACCCAGAGCAGGACGCCATGGGAACCCCCATCTCCGTGTGCGGCTCTGGTGTGACTTTAGTCTTACGGAGACCATAGCGGGAGAGCTCCGCGCGGAGCTTCCCGGCACGGTGCAGGGCACGGGGGTCCACCCAGGGGCAGAGCAGCCCCCGAGGGGCGAGAAACGAGGCTTTGCTGTTAATTCCTGTGGTTCTGGCAACATGAGGGAGGCCGTGCCGGCGTGCTCCGCAGGTAACCGAGCCTCTGACAGTGTGTCCTCTCCGGCCTAGGCATGGAGGTGTATCCGTCTCGCACCCAGCTGCCGGAGCTCCTGCCGCAGCCGGTGCTGGCCGGGGTCATCGGGGGGATCTGCTTCCTCAGCGTGGCCGTCATCTTTAGCACCATGGCCGCCTGCATCATGAACCGCCGGCGAGCCGCGCGCGTCCAGAAGCGAAGGCAAGGTAGGAGCCGGCCGGATGGGTGCAGGCGCCTGGATCCCGGGGTTCGCGGAGAGCTGGAAGCGCAGGGCCCGGGGAGGGGACAGGCCAGCCCGGGGCTGGGGGACTCACCAGGGGCGGTCGTAGGGCTGAGTTTGGGTGCTGCCGTCGCCTCATCATCACTTTGCGTTGCTCGCCGTGTGATTCCCCTTGTGTTCTCATGACCTTCCAGATCCACCACTCGTCTTCTCCCCCAGCAAGAAGCTTCCACCTCCGCAGTAAGTCACGCCATGGCCACGCTCCCTCCCCGTCCCGCTCCCTCCCTGTCTCGCTGCGCTCCCCATCGCTCACCCGCTGCTGGCTGGGGGCAGAGGGACAGTCTGAGGGGCGGCCGCCCCCCCGCCACCGCCGCTGGCCGCAGAGGGTGGCATTAGGAACGGGGTGCTGGGGTTCCCCGGGGAGTTTGGGCTGAAGGAAGGATCAGAGAGCGCGGGAGCAGGTCTGTCGAGCTCCGCAGCAGCGCTGCGGGGTCACGGTCCCTGCCGCCACGGTGCCCGGCACGCGCTCTCCCGGCACAGGGGACAGCCAGACGAGCCCGGAGCCGGGATGGAGGATGCTGCAGCGTCTCCCTTCTTCCTTACAGAAATTCTCGTGGCTCTGGTAGCCCAGACAGCACTGTGAAGCTGAAGCTGCAGCCGTCTCCCTACCGGAGCCTACGCCGGACGCTGCTGTGGGGCGAGAAAGCCGGCACCAGCCTGGGTCTCAGCATTGCCGGGGCTGGCTCGCGGTACGCCCTGTACGAGAGCCACGTCGGGGAGCACGTGCCCCTGGAGCGCATCTGCCGCGGCCCCGACGGACGCTTCGTGGTGGAGACCGACACGCGGCCGCAGGAGAGCGGCTTTGGGGGGCTGCCCTACGCCCAGCCGGAGACGCATCCCCCGGGGCCGCAGCCCTACCTGCAGCTGCCCGAGGAGGAGGAGGAGGAGCCCATCTGGCGCAAGGGGGTCTCTCTGCGCCCCCGTCCCATGGGCCAAGCCGGTCGGGAGCCCGTGCCGCCGGCTACCGCCAGGGCCGCTACTTTGGCTACGGCAGCAGCAGCCCCGTGGACGAGGCGGCGGCGGCACTCTGCATCATCAACATCAGCCCCGTGGCCTCCGCCGCCGCCGCCACCCTGCCTTACAGCACCCGGGAGGAGCTGCGCGACAGCCCCCCCAGCGCCGCACCCTGCCCCAGCCCCGCCAGCGCCCTGTGGGACTCGCTGCCCCTCGAGGGCTCCTCCCGGCCCCCCCTGGCACCCCCGGCCACCCCCAGCCCCAGCCTGGGGTGCAGTCGGCAGCCGGCCGCCCCCCCGGCCCAGAGCGGGATCCTCCAGTACCTGAGCCTGCCCTTCTTCAAGGAGATGTGCGTCGACGGCGACTGGCCGCCCCCCGGAGGAGCTGGCTGAGCCCAGCCACGCCGGTGGCCAGCCAGACCCCGCCGCCAGCCCCCCACCGGGGGCTGGGGGCTCCCCGCAGGGCGCGGGGCGGACGCTGTGCCCGGACTGCAATGACACAAGTGCCAACGTCACCCCTGCTTTCCTCAAGCCCCCCAAACTGCCCGTGGGTCCCGCCAAGGCCTCGCTGCCCGGCACCCCCGCCTGGCCTGGCTCCCCCGGGGCCACCCTGCAGCCCCCCACCCCCCCGGCTCACCCCAGGACTGAGGCCATGCCCCCCTCCGGCCCCGCGGAGCCCCGGTGGGCACCGGGCCGGCCGCCGGACCCTGCGCCCCCGGAGAAGCTGCTGCGGGGCAGTTTGACCAGCCAGAGCAGCGGCCCGGGGCAGCGGCTCCTTCTTGCGGCCCCCCTCGGTGGCGCCCCCCCTGGGGGGCAACTGCCTGGCCCCCCGCCTCGGGGAAGGGGGGCAGCTGGCCCAGCGGAGGCTCGGCGGCGGAGGAGGGCAGGGCGAGGATGGATGCGGCGCTCGGCAGCACCGGGAAGAGGTGAGCCGCGGGCAGGATGCCCGGGGACGAGCCGCCTCATGCCGCGGCAGCTCCCAGCCTGGCCCGCGGGGGGGGGTCCTGGCGTGGAGCCGCCATGCTGCCTCCCACCCCCTGTGGCAGCGGGGGGACACCCTGCTATGGGGTCCCTGCCATCCCTCATCCTTGGGGACCACCCCAGCTCTCCCTGCAGCATCCCTGACCCCCCCCTCGCCCTCCTGCAGCATCCCTGCCAGCCCCCCCCCCCCCCCCCCCCCACATCCCTGGGGGTGGCCGTGTGGGGACTGTCCCTGACGCCCGTCCCCCGCAGGAGGAACACCTCGGTGGACGAGAACTACGAGTGGGACGCGGAGTTCGCCCTGGAATCCGACATCCTCCAGGCGCTGCAGCTCTATCGCAGCGGGGACCCGGCCCGACCCGTCTCCACCATCGCCCATGCGCGACCTGGAGCGGCAGAGTGAGTGTGGACCCCCCTGCTCCCGGACCTCCCTCCCCCCCAACCGCCGTGGGCTGTTCCCCCCCCGCTTCCCAGAGCCAGGCCATGGGGAGAATGGGGGTGGCAGGGCCCTTTGGCACCCGCGTCCCCAGGGGTGGCCTCGCGGGTGGGTGACGCAGCGGGGCCGGACGCGTCCTGTCTCCCCGCAGAGCCCGGCGGCGGCTCCTCCCCGGTGAGCTCGGTGTCGGCGGAGGCGTTGGCGGCGGCGGGTGCCCCCCCGGAACGCGGCACGGCCTTGCGCCAGGAGCTGGCGACGTCCCGGCGTCGCAGGGAGGTGACCCAGCAGCGGCGGCAGCAGCGCCTGGACCCCCGCGGGTGCTGCGCCGAGCGCTTCGAGTTGGCCACCCTGCTCTAGGGAGGACCCCCCCACACCCCGGGGACCCCCCCCCTCCCCCGGGCAGAGAGCGGTTGGGGGTGAATAAAGAGGGGCGAGAGCAGCGATGGCTCCTGTGTGTCAGGGGGACGGGTGCCACCATACCCCCCAACCCCGGGGCACCCACCACCCCCGGCCCCAGGGCACGCAGCCCCCCCACGGGGTCCTGTCACTCCCCCCGACACACACACCCCCCAAATACCCGTCCTGGTGCTCCCTGCACCCCTGGGGGCCTCTCCCCATCACCCCCCCCTCTCCATCCTCCTGTATCCCCCCCGCCCCCCCCCCATATCCCCTCTCCTCCTCATCCCGCTGCATCCCCCTCCTCCATCTTCCCCGACCCCCTCCCGTCCCCCCCCCATCTTCTCCGTCCCCAAGCTGTGCGCAGGCTCCCCTCCTGGTGTCCCCGTCGTCCGTCCCCCCCCCGCGAAGGGTCTCCCCGTCCCCCCCACCTCCTCTCGGTGTCCCCCCCCCTCCCCTCCCGTCTCCTCCGGTGCCCCCCTAGAAGGGTCTCTGGCTGCCGCCCCCCCCGGACGGGTCTCCCGGTGCCCCCCCGCCTCCTCCCCGTGTCCCCCCCCCCCAGAAGGGTCTCCGGTGTCGTGCCCCCCCCCCCGCTTCCTCCCGGTGCGCCCCCCCCCCACGCGGGGCGGTCGCTGGCGGCGGCTCAGCGCGGGGCGGGGCCCTGCGCGCCTCGTGCCCTTATATGGTCACGCCGCGGGAGCGCGTCACGGGGGCGGGGCCCCGGCCGCGCTACGTCATCGGCCCCGCCCCGCGCCGCGCCGGGGGTCGCCCCGTGGGCTCCGCCGCGGGTCACGGCGGGGCGACCCGCCATGTCCCCACGGCCACCCCCGGGGGCCCCCCCCCCGCGTGCCAACCCGCCGCGTCCACCCGCGTCACCCCCCCCCGTCCCCCGTGTCACCCCCTTCTGCCCGTCAGCGTCACCCCCCCGCCCGCCCGACGTCACGTCGTGCCCCCTGGTCCTGCCCCGTGTCCCCCGGTCCCCCTCTGTCCCCCGCGTCAGTGCCACCCCTGTCCCCCCACGTCCCCTGCGTCCCCCCGGCATCCCGCCCTGTGCCACCCCCTCACCTCCGTGTCGTCCCCAGCCCTGTCCCCATGCCACCCCTGGGGGTCCTGCCCTGTGCCACCCCCGGGGGTCCTGTCCCCTTATTGCCCCCACGCTGCCCCCAGGGGTCCTGTCCCCAAATCACCCTCTCTTACCCCCTGCCCGCGTGACTCCAGGAGCCTGCCCCTGTCAGCGTTTTCCTGTTCTCTGTGTCACCCTGTGTCACCCCCATGGGACCTGTCCCCCTGTATCATCCCCGTCCTGCTCTCTGTCACCCTGGGCCTCCCCCCGGCCATGGGTCCTGCCCCCCTGTGTCACTCGTAAAGCTGTCGCCGTGGGACCCGCCACTGGGCCACCCTCGTCCTGTCACCCCTAACCCTACCCCCATTCTTGCACCTCCTTGTCACCCCCTGACCTTGTCACCCCTGTCCCTAGGGGTCACCCCCCTTCCCCATGCCATGTGCCACTCCCCTGCCCTGGTTCCCTCATCCCTGTGTCCCTCAGCCATGCAGCCATGTCACCGAAGCCACGGGAAACCCCACCAGAAATCCCCGGGGGACACCCACAACCCGGGGGGGGAGCATGGGGGACATCAGGGACAACACACAACCCGCCACGTGGCACCCATGGGTGCAGGAGGGGCACTGGCCACCACGGGGTGGGGGGGGGGACGCTCCACGGCTGGTCCCCAGCATGATGGCAGCTGAGCTCCAGAGGACGGTGGCACCTCGGGCTGGCTCGGGAGGGTGGGTGCAGAGCCCGGGGTGGATTTTGGGTGCTGAGGGGTGGGTGGGGTAGCGGGGACGCCGTGGCGGTGGCCCTGCCACCCATTCCGGAGGCGGACGGTGGCTTCGGGCCGAGGTTTTGTTTGTTGTTTTGGTCGCGCTTCCCATGGAGACGGGACTTGTGCAAGCGCCATCGTCCCTCCCTGCGCCGCCGGGGACACGGCGGGTGCTGGGGAGGCCGAGTCCCTGCAGGGCCCGCAGCCCCCCGCCCTGTCCCCCTGCCACCATGGTCAGGCCCTGGTGGTCCCTGCCACCGTGGTGACCGTGCCCCCTTCTACCACAGCCGCGCCCTGTCACCATCACAGCGTTGTCCCCCCTCTGCCACCGTGCTGGTGGTTGCCACCATGGTCATCCCAGCCCCCCTAACCCCCTGCCGCTGCGGCCACCCTGTCCCCACCAAAACCCTGATGTCCCTCAAACACTGTGTGGCCAGCCTGTCCCCACCGTGGCCACTCTGTCCCCTGCCACCGCAGCCACCCCGTCCCCACCACAACCATCCCGTCCTCACCTGGGCCACCACGGCCATCCTCTGGCCACCACAACCCCCCTGTCCCCCTGCCACCGCGGCCACCCTGTCCCTCCCCAAAGCCCCGACGTCCCCCAACCACAGCGGCTGCCTCGTCCCCACGGCAGCCCCGATGTCCCCACGCAGCCCCGGTGGCCCCCTGCCACCGCGACCCCCCGATGTCCCGCACTACCACCACGGTCCCCATCCCGCGGGGCCGGGCGGGGCGGGGCCGCCCCCGGGGCGCGGTGGTGGCGGGGCTGCCCCGGCCCCGGCCCGGCGGACCCGCCCCGGGAGCGGGCGGTACCGGGCCGCCCCCGGCCGCGCTGACATCAGCCGTGAAAAGGGCGCGGGCGGCGGCATCCGCCACTTGCCGCACCGGGACCGCGGGACCCGCAGGTAGCGGGGGCGGGGGGGCGGGGCGGGGGGGACACACACCGGGTACCGGGCAGCGCCCACGGGCACCGGGCGGCAGGTGGGGACCGGGGAGCGGGATGGAGATGGGCACCGGGATGGGACCCTGCCCTAAAATGGCCGGGACGGCGTTGCCCCTGGGGGCCCGGAGCGGGACCGGTGACACCCCCCCCCCCGCACCCCCCCCCCGCGCCGGCGTAACGGCTCCGGGCAGGGCCGGGCGCGGCGCCCGCGGAGCCGCCGGGACACGCGGCCGCGCCCGGGAAGCGGGACCCGGGTGCGGCTTCCGGCCCCGCCGCCCCGGGGGTGTCCGTCCCCGTCGTCCCCCTCCCAGCTGCCGCCGCCGCCCCTCCGAGCTGGCACAGCGACCCGGGGCCGAGCCCCGCTCCCCTCCCCGCCGGCCCCGTGTCCCAACCGAGCTGGGTCCGGGTCCCCTCCCCGGCGCCCCCCCCCGCCCCCCCGGTGCCGGCGGGATCCGCAGGGTGGCCCTGTCCCCTATGGTCGCCTCCCCGCAGACCCCTGGGGGTCCCAGAACGGCGAGGTCCCAGCCGGGGGTCCCCTCCCCGCCGGCCCCGGGGGTCTACGGGGACCCCGGGGTGGCCGCGCCCTGGGGGCGGTCCCCTCCCTGCTGGCACCGGGGCGGGGGGGGGGGGTCCATGGGGTCCCCCAGGGTGGCTTTGTCCCAGCTGGGATGGGGATGGCCCCCTCCCTGCCGGCCCAACGGGGACCCCGGGGTGGCTGCATCCCCACTGGTGTCCCCCCCCCCCCGGCGCTGCCCCCGGGACGCCTGGCGGATCCCCGGGGTGGCCGTACCCGGCCACGGTCCCCTCCCCGCTGTCCCGGGGGCTGCTATGGGGGTGTGGGGGGGTGTAGGGGAGTTGGGGGGGGGGGTGCAGCCCCCTCCCGCGGGGTCCCGGCGGGGCTGGGCTGGGCTGGGTCCGGCCCCCCCCCCCACGCTCCCGGCTGGGCAAGCCCCAGCTGCGCCGGGAAATCAGCCCCGTCTGCACCAATTTCAGCTCCTCTTTGTTTCCCAACCGGTTTGGCCCCCGGCCGGCCGCTCCCCGCGCCCCGGGGGGGGCCGGATCCCTCCCTGCGGGGGCTGCCCGCTCCCCAGCGCTCGCCCCGGCCGGCCCTACGGTGGCCAGTGGCTTGCGGGGGGATGCTGTGCTAGCCCAGGGGGGGTTGTGGGGTGGCCACAGCGCTGAGGCTTCGCACGCCGGCTTCCCCGGGGTGGGTCTGGGAGTTGGTTTTCCTCGTGTCCCGATAAGCCGGGGCGGCTCGTCGTGCCTGCTCCTGGTGACGGGAGCCCCGGGGGTGTGACGGGTCCCAAACCCAGCCTGGTCCCATGTGTGTCCCCCCCACGGCGTGGGCCGGGCTGCCCCAGGCCGGCAGCTGCCACATGTCCCCAGCTGGGGCGCGGGCACCGGGGCTGGCAGGGGCACCCGCACCCCTGGGGGAGCAGCATGTGCTGCGTGTCCCCCGAGTGCCAGGGGTGCAGGAATGGCACCGGCGGCCATGCACGGCCCAGGGACACTCGTGTGCCCGTCACTGGTGGGCAGAGGGGGTCCAGACCACCCTGGCTCCAGCGCGTCCCCGTAGGCACCTGCACAGCCTCCACCCTCCCCAGTACGGGTGGCACCGGCTCCGATGGCACCTTGGCAAGGGCGGTGCTTGCCCACGGGGCCCGCTGGGTCCGGCTCCCTGCTGGGGGTGGGGGCACCTCTGCCGGTGGCCCTGGGCCCCGCGCTCCCATAGCCGGTCCCGGATCTGGCACCTGGCCCGAGCAAACGGGCGAGCTCTGCAAACAAGCTTCGACCGGCAGCGGGCGCCTGCCAAATCCGCGCCGGGACAGGGATGCTCAGGGCGGGGGGTGCCCCCACCCCCGGCACGGAAGGGCCGCGACGCTGCCCACCCTGCCCAGAGCCAAATCGCCCCTTCGCCCTCGGGTGGGCACGGACCCGGTGCCCGCTGCTGGCCGGCGGGGCAGGAAGCCATCAGGGCAGGGCAGCGGCTGGCACCGGTGATAAGGCTCCGCGCCGGACGTCCAGGCTGCCCCGCCGGGCAGGATGGGGCTGTGCCACGCTGCTGGGGAGCAGCCACCATGCCTGCTGTCCCCTGCTGTCCCCAACGACCGCAGCGCGGGCAGGGGGCTGTGCTGGATTCCTTGGCGCCACCGGAGCCGCTGACGGGGGTCCGATCTCTGCAGACCCCCCCCCTTCCCCGCCGTCAGCATGGCAAACCGGGGACCGTCGTACGGCCTGAGCCGGGAGGTGCAGCAGAAGATCGACCGTCAGTACGACCCCGAGCTGGAGCAGATCCTGGTGCGGTGGATCCTGGCACAGTGCGGCGGCGACGTCGCGCAGCCGGCGCCCGGTAGGGACGGCTTCCAGCAGTGGCTGAAGGACGGCACCGTGAGTACCCCCAGGGCCGGCTGGGGGGGGCAGGGGGGGGGTCACCGCGCTGTGCCGCCTGACCCCCGTCTCCATCCTGGCCAGGTGTTGTGCCGGCTCATCAACAGCCTGCACCCGCGGGGCCAGAGCCCGGTGGCCAAGATCCAGGCGTCCGCCATGGCCTTCAAGCAGATGGAGCAGATCTCGCAGTTCCTGCAGGCGGCCGAGCGTTACGGCATCGCCGCCACCGACATCTTCCAGACCGTCGACCTTTGGGAAGGTGAGCGGTTGGGTGAGCGCGCGGGGGCCGGGGACCGCGGGGGGGGCCGGGGCTGAGCCCGCCTGGGGTCTTGCAGGGAAGAACATGGCGTGCGTGCAGAGGACCCTGATGAACCTGGGCAGCCTGGCGGTGGCCAAGGGCGACGGGCTCTTCGTGGGAGACCCCAACTGGTTCCCCAAGTAGGTGGTGGGTGCCGGTGGGGGGGGGCGTGTGGGTGCGTGCAGGGCGGCGGGGGTCCCTCGGGGAGGCTGACGCCCCTCCGCCCGCCCGCCCGTGCCCGCAGGAAGTCGCAGGAGAACCGGCGCGTCTTCTCGGAGGACAAGCTGAAGGAGGGACAGAGCGTCATCGGGCTGCAGATGGGCACCAACCGGGGCGCCTCGCAGGCCGGCATGACGGGCTACGGCATGCCCCGCCAGATCCTCTGAGCACCCGCACCCCCCCCGGCCCCGGCATGGCCCCCCCCCCACCCCCCGGGGGCCGGCCCCCAGACTGCCTTAACCACCCCCCTCCCCATCCTTTTCCTGCCACGGACCAGCCGGGTGCCCCCCACCCAGGCACCCGCCCCCCCACCCCCAGCCAGTATTTCCAGGACCAAAGTCTTTTTTTTTTTTTATTATTATTATTTTGCTGGGGGGGGGGGGGAGGGGGGTGGTGGAGCTGCACTCCCTCCCCGCTGTGCCCACCCCCCCCACCCTCCCAGTGCCTTGGGGGCCGCAGTGCCCCCCCCTCCAGCCCCAGCACTGTGCTGGGGGGCAGCGGCCCCCCCCCCCCCGCACCTAAATAAACGGCTCTTCTTGTACCCAGGCCTGGGCGGTCATGATGGGGGGGGTCCGGGGGGGCAGCTCTATGGGGGGGGGCGGCTCCCACCAGGGCAGGGTGAGGGGAGACGCCGGGGGGGGGGGGCGTGATACAGGCCCCCCCCCCGGGCCTCGCACCACACCATGGGGGCAGCTGGGCCATGTGGAGGGGCGGGGCTGGGGTGAGGGGGCGGGGCCGAGGCAGAAGGGGCGTGGCCAAGGCAGAAGGGGCGGGGCCATGGTTGTGGGCGGGGGTGAGATGGGCGGGGTAGTGGTGCGGGTGGGGCCGCGAGAGTGGGCGGGGCTGAGGTGGTGGAGTCCACGGCTGTGGGTGGGGCTTCGAGGGGGCGTGGCCGTGAGGGGGCGTGGCCATGATTGTGGGCGGGGCCGCGGTTGGGGCGGGGCTATGATGGGAGGCCGTGGCTGTGGGCGGGGCTGCATTGGGCGCGGCCATGGCTGTGAGGGGCGGGGCCAATTTGTGGGCGTGGTCGCGGGGGTGGGTGTGGCTGGAGGGCGTGGCCGGGGGGACACGTGACACACACCACACACACACCCCCCCCCCCCGCTGCATGTGACACCCCCTCCCACCGCCCCGCGCGGCCCCGCCCCCGCGCGCGCGGCCGTTGCCAAGGGAGCGCACGGGGCGGGGGGGGGCGGGGGGGGAGGCGTTGCCATGGCGACCGTGTGCGCCGCCGCCGCCGCGGGATGGTGAGAGCGGCCCGTCCCGGCGGCCCGAGCCCGGCGGGCCCCCCCCCATCCTGCCGGGCCCCCCCCCCCTCACAGCCGGGACCGGCGGAGGGCCCGCAGCCCTGCGGTGGACGAGTCGCTGTTCGGGGAGAGCCGGGTAAGGGGCGCTGCCGGTCCCTCGCACCAGGGAGGGGGGGGGACGGGGGGGTGGGCCGCGACCTCTCCGGAGCCCTCGGGAGGCTCCCGGGGTTCGCACCGCCTCTGCCCCGGGCCTCAACCCACCCGTCACGGAGGCTCTTCACCATGTTCCCTCCATGGTCCCCCTTCTCCGAACCCACCGGGCCGGGGGACGCCGTCGCCAGCCCTCCCCGGGCCCTGCTCCCCCAGGCCCGACGTTCCAGAGGGCACGAAATCCACCACCACCACCCCCGGAGGTGCCTCTATCCCCCTCCACACCCTGGAGGGTGATTAGTTTAATTAGCGAAGGCGGCTCAGGAGTTGAGACACCCCGGCAGAGGAGAGGAGCCTGTACGTTAGCTCGGGGTTATTCCCTGTGGGATAGAGTCCTCGGAGCAGGGGCTGGAAGCTTCCAGAGCAGCTGGTTGCCAACATATTTAGCCTTTCATCAGGGAGCGAGGGAATCGGTCCCCTTGGAGACGGCGGCGGAGCCGCAGCCGGGTCTCCGACCTCCTGGCCGGATGCCCCCGGCCGCTGGGAGCGGAGATAAACAACCCGCGGCAGCTCCTTCCCCTCCGCTCCCGTAAGGAAAAGGCTCGTTTCCTCCGCGCTCGTCCCCGGGCTGTCCCCGGCCTCCCGCAGCCTCCGGAGGACAGCGTTTTTCCAGGCGAGGTGGCCGGGAAGGCGACGTTTGGGACGTGCTTCTTCCTCCCCCACCACCACCACCTCCTTGACGGACTCTCCCCGGGGCGGGTTGGGTTTACGGCCGCGGCCGTTGGCTCTCCCCACCCTCGGTGGCGTCTCCGACGCACATCGAGGTACAAGGGCCGGGCGGAATTTGTCCCATCTCACCCTCGCCGTCTCTTCGGCCGACAAAAGGCGTGACGGAAGGTCGGGGATATCTCCGGGGGTGTCCGCGGCGAGGGGACCACGCTGCCTTCGAGGCACTCGTCCCTCTGCCCGGGGGGGAGAGAACGTTTGCGGCTGCAATTTCCTCTCCTGGATCTTATCGCCTAGAAACAAATCTGCCCGACGAGACTCGCCAAAACCCCTTGGGTTGTTTTTTTTTTTCAGAAAAGGGAAAGGAAGCGTGTAATGGCGATTACCTCCGCTCCCAGCCGGCGGCCGTGCCCAGGGTTTGGGAGCGGGTCCGTGCGCCTCGGACGCCCCGCAAAGCCGAGCAGCCCCGGGGCAGGTTTACGATCTGTTATCGCGAAGGCCTTCAAGGCAGTTAGATAAAAATGTCGTAACACTCCTCTGGGTGTTAATTGACTTCCCTGAGATTAATCCCGGTCTAGTCCCAGGAGTTCTCCTGGCTTCGGGGACAACGTGCGAGCTGGTTGAGGTGAATAACACTATTATCTTTGTTTGCGCGGGTGTCTCGGTGCCAAACCCTTTAATTCAACAGCTCGCGCTTGGGGCCCCGCGGTGGCTGGGACGCCGCTCCGGTACCTACCGTGCTGGGCTGCGGCAGAACCTGTGGTTCGGGATCAGCAAACCCACAAAAAGGAAATACGGCGGACCTGTAAAATGGAAATATTGCCGGCAGCAAGTTCCCGGGGAACCGCTCGGCACCCGGCCGGCTGGAGGATTCGCTCCAGCGGTCGCTTAGGGTTTTAAAGCTGAACTAGTAAATAGAAATACAAGGGAAACCACGCATCTGCGTGCGGCTTAGAACAGCTCTCGTGGTTCTCTCACCCGGGGGAGGGTTTGGTGGGACGCCAGCGCCGCGGCTGGGCTCGGGGAAGCCGAACCCGGGGCTGACCTGGGTCTCCTGGCCGGGGAACCATCCCGCTGGGCTGCCGGAGCCTTGCTCCGCAGACGCCGGTGCCTGCTCCCCAAAATGCTCCTTCCCACAGGATTGTTAGCGGCTTGGCCGGGGGTGGACGGGATTCCCGTTCCTGCCTCTCTCAGAGACCCTGCGGCCGGGTCGGAGGCTCCGTGGGGCAGCCCCTCGCATGTTTGGGACATCCTTCGGCTGCTCCCATCCCCTCGGGGGGCTCCCAGCGCCCACCCTGGCCTGGGGGTGAGGAGCGAGGTCCCCAAGTCACCCCCCCCCGACAGGGGGACCTTCACTAGGTGGCAGTCTCGGCTCGAGCAAAGGGACTGGCACCAGTGCGGGCTGTACTGGGAGGACTGGTTTCTGCCCAGTGCCGCCTGCCGGTTGATTCTGTGATGGATTCTGTGAATGGCCTGCAAGGCCAGACCTTGAGCCCCAGACCTGGCCCCCCCCCCCCCGCCACCTCCCCAGGACCCCCCCTGCCAGCCCCCAGCGAGTTTGGGGTTTTTTTTCCCTGGGTCCATGGGGCTCAGCAGGACAGAGGTGCCGGTGGCCACAGGTGAGCGGGGCAGGGCTACCGTCATCTCAAGGTGGCCGAGATGATGCTGGAGTGTCAGCTCGCCCTTTACTTCACATCTGTGTGGGAGACTGACGCACAGGTGTTGGTTTTTTATAGTAAAAAGCAGTGCTCTAGGGATATTTTTGGTTCTCCCCATGTCCCAGAAAAACTTTCCCTTGCCCAGACTTCGCTGGTCTGGGCGGTGCGAGAGGGCGTTTGCCATCCCGAGCTCACGGGTCCTCTTGTGCCCAGGAGCTGGGGGGCAGAAAGACGGGCATGGAGGGGGGATGGTGGTGGGGGATCCGCAGGTAACGCCGTCCTTTCTTGCAGACCTTGCAGCGGTCGCGCTCCGGCAGCCCCCTGGTGATCCTTCGGGATGCGCAGACCGCTCCCAAAGCGTCGCCCGCTGGCGAGCGCAAGCCCGAGACCATCCGGCTCATCACCAAGGACTTCATCCGCCACCTCGTGTAAGTCCGGGCCCGGCTGGCGGCTCCCAGGAGCTTTCGGGGCCCCTTTCGCGTCTGTCACAGCACCCTCTCGGAGGTTCTCCTGCTGTTTGCCGGGACATCTCCGGGGGGGGGAGGAGGGATGGGCTCCCATCCGCCTGGCTTGGGCAGCGACGGAGCCGGCAAGCGCCGGGCGTTTTACAGAGGCACTGAATCATCACCAGAAGCGCTGAAAAGCGACCTAAAACTTCCGCAGCCAGAAAAGCTCCTTCTGGGACTAACAACAACCCCCCCCACCCCACCCCAAACCTCGTCACGTAGCAAAGGCTGCCGCCCGCGCTCCGATACCCAAAATCCCCGTGTGGAAAAGGCAGCGGAGCGTCGGGAGCACACCGTTCCTCTGCAGGGATGTTTTATAAGCAAGGCTGAACTGTAAGAACCCCGGCCCTAATTACTACGCTCGTTAAAAGCCTGCAGCACATAGACGAGAACAGGGCCATTAGCCCAATTTAACCTCATTTTGACCTCCCTAAATTTTCCTTGTAGTTGCACGCGGGCGCGAGGTTCGTCTTTCGCTTCCTGTTTTGAACCTTCCGCGTAATGCCCTTAACGCTCCGGAAAAACGTGCCAGCCGGGGTTGGGGTTTTGAGGGGAGCGAGGAGGCGCAGAGACACCGGTTTCGGGCTTTCGCGGCTGGTTTTATGAGACTCACGTTTTTATTTGACCCAGCGCCCCAAGCCGAGGGCCAATTTGCAGCCGTGTCTGTCTCACGGCCGCCGCTCCATCCGAAGCCGATGGAAACTGTTTGTGCTGCTTCCATTCCTGAAAATCAGGCCCTAGACATCCCAGGCCGGTCACCCAAACACTGGGAACGACTGGGCCAGTGTATTATTACATTTATTAGTGCCGTTGTGACCATTAGCCATTCTTTAAAGCGTCCTGGAATCCGATGCTGTGATGCGGCTCTCCAGCGATCATTATGCAGGTATCTGTTCATATTCACGAGGGTGGATGAAAGGTGACACACAATAATAATGAGTAAATTCTTAGTCCTGAACATCTTCAAAGTGCTCTATGCATTTGGTTAATACACGCTTCTACGCCACACGCGTCACCATGGTATCTGAGTAATACCAAGAGTAATTAACTCCTTACAGGAGTTACAGGCTGCTCCTGGAAAACAGCCCCGTGTTATTATCCGCATTTTTACAAGTGGGGAAATGGGGGCACCGAGAGCTTCGGTGATTTCCTCTAAGCCACAGGGTTGAGTCACGGGCAGGAGTCGGTGGCTCCGCAGTGGCCGGGGTGGCGGCGGGAGGGAACCTTCCGCACTCCTTTGTCCGGGCAGCTCCGTGTTTCCTCACCTCATGCCCGCTGGATTCCCAGGGCGAGCAGAGCCGAAGCCGAACTGTGCGGATCTGGAGCCCGAGCGGGCTGGGTGTCATTAAACAGAGCGAGAAAGCAGCTTCTGCTCCCCGGAATCTGGCCGCAGGAGCAGCGACAGTCAGTCTGGGGGGGAGGAAACGGGACGAGCTGCGTGTCCCGCTGGAAAAAGGTCAAGGCAGTGGTCAAAATTTTCCCAAACAAGGTCCGGGAAAGTCACGTGGGATTGAAATGCTTTCGGCATTTTATTTATTGGGGCTGATTGGGAATGTTTGGGGGGTTTTCCCAGGAGGGCCCTGGCCACCCCGCCGTGCATCCCGTCATCCCCCCGCATGCATCACAGCGCGGACACGCTTTCACGGCGCTTTCTCTTTCGTCCTCCCCCCACTTGGATCCCCCCTCCAGCCCCGGTGCTTCCTGCATTGCTCCAGGGTGGCTCCGGGGTGACTCCGGGGCTCCTGGGCAGCCCCGGCAGGTCCCACGTCCCTGCGGAGAAGGGACTGGGGAGCTGTTGGAGGCTCGGTGCCGCTCACTTCTTTCTCTCCCTGTGCCCAGCGTCCCCGCGGAGAACCCAGCAGCCTCCCTCGTTATGGGGCAGGAGGATTTCCAGCGCATCAAAGCGGCAGCCCGAGTCCTGACCAAGGAGGAGCGCGAGGCCAAGCTGGCAGCCCTCAAAGCGGAGAAGGAAGCCGCTCTCGTAGGCATTTTTTCCCCCCTTGTCCCGTCTTTCCCCACTCACTGGCAGCTCCCGGGCCGTGGGTGGAGGTGGGTGAGCCCGGGGAGAGCTATCCTTGTGGGTCAGAGATGCTCCAGCTCCGGGGGCCACCGCCTTCCTCCCTTTTTCGCCCCCGTTTTGCTGTGCCCGTCGCTGCCGGGGCAAGGAGGCAGCTCAGCCGGGTGTCTTCTCCCGTCCCCATCGCAGAAAGGGTTGTGCAGGATCCCTGGGTTTGCCCGCTCCATGGCTGGGGAAGGAATCCCACCCTGGCTTCCCCCCTCCCCAGCCCACGGTGAGCCATGACGAAGCTCCCGTGCTGCGTTCCCGCCGCCCCTTCCCAAGGGAGCGGGGTGTCTGAGCCGGGGCTGTGGGGAGGGCTGGAGGAGCCGGCCGTGCCCCTGGATCTCCCCGGGGAGGGTGTCCGGCTCTCGGCAGCCCTGCCCGATCCCGCAGGAGGCCGTGAGCGAGCGCAAGAGCGCGGCCAAGGAAAAGGCCGCGCTGCAGCAGCAGACGGGGAAGCTGAGCGAGCTGGAGGAGGAGGCGCGGGAGCGAGCCCAGAACCTGCTGCAGAGGGCCAACAGGATGCGCATGGAGCAGGAGGACGAGATCAAGGAATTCAGCGAGGTAGGGAGAGGACGGCGGCTCCCCGGCATCACCCGGCACCGCAGGACCGAGCTGCTCGCTCCGACGGGCCGCCGTGAGCTCCCGTGAGATTAACCGAGCCACTCTAGACCCAAACCCTCTTCTACTTGCAACTCAGGATCTTCCTCTCCTTCCCTTTTCCCCCCCGTCCGTGTGCCTGTCCCTGCTGCCGCTGCCCCGTCTGGCTCGGAGACCAGGGAGACCTGTTGTCCCCGCAGCTGATCCTTGGCGCCAAGTGCCACATGATCCGGGACACGCAGCTCCTGGAGAAGCAGCTCATCGCGAAAGAGCTGGAGGAAGAAGAGAAGCGCTTGGCCACCATGATGGAGGTGGAGAGGAAAAAGGCCGAAGAGATGCGGGAAGAGCTGGAGCGCAGGAGGAGGCAGGAGCTGATCAGGTTTGCAGAAGGCTCCCTTTTCCCCCCAGAGGCATCCCGTCCTCTTCCCAGACTTTGTGCCGGAGCTGGGATAACTCCCGGCTTCACACCGCAGCATCTCTCCCAGTCACCGCCGCTGGGCCGGGCAGCACGAGGCAGCGGACGGATGTCTCTGCTGGAATTTCTGCTTCTGGGAGTGGGACGGAGCCGGAGGGAACGCGTCCGCTCTCTTCTTTGCAGAGGGAGGCAGGAGATCGTGAAGCAGATGGAGCAGAACGCGGAGGAGCGGGCTGTGAGAGCCGAACAGCGGGACCAGGAGGCTCAGGAGATGCTGGCGTACCTGGAGAAGCTGAAGATGGAGGACCTGAAGGTGCCACCAGTGACCCGCTGGGGAGCAGGGGGGGGGACAGAGTTAGATTTTCACCTTCTTGGAAGGGTGACCCAGCGCTGGGTTAAACCAGACTTGATGTGTGGAGCCAACAGGCAGCAGGATTAAAGCTCTGGTCTCTTGGGGAAGTTGGGGCATCCTCGGGAAGTTGAGGCATCCTCAGAAAGTGCTGCCGTGCCCTGGGGAAGGCAGACCTGGAGGAGCTCGGACCCTCCGCGTCGTTTCAGGACTTGGAGCGGAAACAGGAGCAGCAGAGGAAAATCCAGGCTGAGATTAAACGCGTCAATGACGAGAACCAGAGGCTGAAGGAGGAGCAGCGGGAGCAGGAGAGGCTGGCGGACGAGCGGGTGCTCGAGTACCAGAGGCAGAAAATGGTAAGAGGACGGCGTGTGACCCTGGCGCGGGCCCAGCGGTGGCAGCAGAGGTGCCGCCGGAGCTGCCGCGCCGCTCTCGTCCCACGCAGGAGCGGGAGGCCGAGTTTGAAGCTGAGCAGGAGAGAATCCGTCGGGAGAAGGAGAAGGAGATGGCGCGCTTGAGGGCCATGCAAGAGAGGGCCCAGGACCACCAGGCAGAGCAGGTGAGCGGCTGACGAGCCCCGGGCTCGCTCACCACCTTCCCCGTCACCCCCCCAGCGCATCGGAAGCTCCCCTGGATGTGGTGAGTCTGGACCCGCGCCTGGAGCCGGGTGAGGTCCCCCAGCAGCGCTGGCCGTGGCGCTGGGGCAGAACCACCGGCAAGCTCTTCCACGCCTCCCCCCCGGCTGCGGGAAGCCCTCCGTGTGCCCTCCAGCGTCACCAATGTGTCCCCCCCGGCCCCCACCGTGCTTTGGCAGGACGCGCTGAGGGCCAAGCGCAGCCAGGAGGCTGCCGAGCGAGAATGGCGGCGCAAAGAGAAGGAGGCGGCGCGGCGCAAAGCCGAGTCGGAGCAGATGCTGAAGCGGAGCCGGCTGGAGCAGATGGCCCAGCGGGAGCACGGCATGGCCGTGCAGGTGCAGCAGGACCGACATGAGTTCGAGAGGATCCTCAGGTGAAAGGGGGGACGACGACGGTGCTGGGAGCTCGCCGGAGAGATGGAGGGACCCTGCCCTGCGAAACGGGGCTGAGAGATGGGTGACACGGTGGCAGGGGGGCTACCGTGGGGGCTCCCGGTGACAAGTTGGCATAATCGGCGGCTCCGGTGCTGGCCGAAGCCCCCGTGGGTGGGTTATCGGCACCTACAGGGGCTGGAGCCCCCTTTCGCCTGCCCCCGTCCCTCCGGCAGGGTCCAGCAGGAGCAGATGGAGAAGGAGAAGGCGGAGGAGGCGCGGAGGGCAGGTCGGCAGCTCGCCCACGCCAACGACGTCCGGCGCCAGATGCGGGAGCGTCAGCAGCAGCTGGCGCGGGAGCGGGTGGCCGCCTTCGAGGAGTGCCGGCGGCTGGAGGAGGAGGCTCGCCAGCGCAGCCAACGCATCGCCCAGTTCAAGCAGCAGAAGATGCGGGAGCTCAGGTGACGCGCTGCCGCTGGCCGCGTGCATCCCCGGCCTCCCGCGCGTCCCTCCTGCCTTCCCACCGTCTCCTGGCCCCTGGGCCGCCTCACGGGTTCTTTGGCGTCCTCATCCGACAGGATCCGCGCCGGGGGGAGCTAAAGCTCAGCTCCGGCGTAGCGCGGGGTGCCTGATGAGGTTTTTTTGTTTCCCCTCCGCAGAGCCTCTGGCATCCCCGAGAGATACTGTGCCCAGGTGGAGCGGAGGGCCCTGCACCGAGCGAGCGCAGCCCCCGGCCAGGCTCAGCCCCACCAGGAGCAGAGCTCCGGCTCCCCGGCGACTTAAGGCTTTCCATGTTCTTAGGCTGAGTTTTCTACTAACAGAGATGTTTTATGGAGCAGACGGTGTCTTTCATCCTTCCCTTCTTTCGGCTTTGCGGGCCAGGAGCTGCCCCTTGAGGCTGGGGTAGCCCCAAGGTTCATCATCCGACCTCCCCGGGACACAGACCACCCCTTGCCCGTCTCCTCCGGGAGAGAGATGTCCGAGGTGGCCCTCGTCCTCGGAGGGGCCAGGAGTGTCGCCAAGCCCTCGGCACAGCTCGGTGTCACCACCGAAGCAGCTCAGGTGTTCCCAGCCTGCGGGGGGGGGGGGAGCTCAGGTAGGGTCCCCATGAGCCGGGCGGGCTCTTCTCCGCACACACATCAAGCCCTGGCAGTGCCACCTTCTCACCGAGGTGTCACCTCCGGGCCCTGCGGGCAGCGGCCTTCTTTCAGCGGCAAAGCCAAAAGACGGGAGCATGATGCAAACATTCAAAATCCATTTGGGATAGGGACTGGCAGCTTCAGAGGGACGGGATCCCATGGGAGTGGCTCTGATTAATTGTCAGAGCAGCTGAAAAATAAGGAGAGCCGGCAAAGGCGCGACTGCCCAGGGCAGGGGGGGACGGCTCGGAGGACTCTGCCGGGAGCCCTGAGCTGGGAAAATCGGGAGGACGAAACGCCGCAGCCTCTCGTTATCTCCTCCCTGTCTCTTCTCCAGCCGCTGCGTGTCCCCATGTGGTGACGGAGCCAGGCGCCACGGTGCCCTCCCTTTCGGGGCAGGGGCTGAAGGGCCACCTCAGAGCCGACCCCGTGCAAGCCCTGATGGCCACCGAGCCCTCTGCGACCCCTCGGCACCCGTGGCCAGCCCAGAAAGCATCCCCGGTGCCCAACACTGGCCTCGGCCACCCACACCCCCATCCCTGGTGCCCAGTGGCCACACGCCAACCGTGTCACTCTGGGTCACCGCCTCGGCCGGGCTGTCACGGCCTTGTTCTAGGCCAGGCTGAGCCCGGAGGGTTTCAAAGCCACCGAGGGGGCTGTGACCACCGGCTGGCCGGGGTGGAGCGGCTTCCCCACCCTTCCTGCGTGCGCCGGGCTCCCTGTGGCGCCGAGGAATGCAGGAGTCACCGGGGTCGGGGAGCCGGCACCGCGCCGGCACCGAGCCCCGCGCCGCGGTGAGCCACGGCCCCGTCACGGCAGGAAGGGCCCCGGTGATGCCCCGGGGGCCAGGCCAGGCACAGGACGGGGAGGGGGGCCCCGAAATCACAGACGCGGCGAAACGTGTGCCGGGCTCGTCCCCAATTCCCAGCACGGGGCCGGTAAGGGTTAACCGGCAGCGGTGAGCTCAACTTGTGGCCAGTAAATGGAGCAGCTCTTGGCCCCGGGGAGTGTTTGGTGTTTGGGACCGGCTGGGTGGTGCCGCCCGGCCGGCCGGGGCAGTCACGGTCTGGAAAGCACCAGCACGGCCGGGCCGTGCCGCAGGGCACTGCACGGGTGAGGCGGGCATGGGGCCTGACCCACAGCGCCGGGGCAGCCCAGTGTGGGGCTCGGCCAGCCCGGCCCCCCCCCCCAAGGGACACAGGCACGGAGAGTGCCCCCGGCCGGGGCTTCCCATGGGGCTCAGCACCCCCAGAGTGGTCCCCGACACCCGCTGCCGAGCATCCCTGGCCCCCAATCCTCCATCTACAGTCGAGCATCCCTGTCCCCAAATCCTCCATCTATGGCCGAGCATCCCTGTCCCCAAATCCTCTACCCACTGCCGAACATCCCTGACCCAACCCCTCCACCTATGGACAAGCATCCCTGTCCAACCCCTCCATCCGCTGCCGAGCATTCCTGTCCCCAAATCCTCCATCTATGGCCAAGCATCCCTGTCCCAGCTCCTCTGCCCGCCGCTGAGCATCCCTGTCCCCAAATCCTCCATCTGCTGCCGAGCATCCCTCTCCCAACTCCTCTAACCGCTGCCGAGCATCCCTGTCCCCAACCCATCCATCCACTGCCGAGCATCCCTGTTCCAACTCCTCCATCCACTGCCGAGCATCCCTGTTCCAACTCCTCCATCTCACTGCGGAGCATCCCTGTCCCAACTTCTCCATCTACAGCCGAGCGTCCCTGTCCCAACTCCTCTACCCGCTGCGGAGCATCCCTGTCCCAACCCCTCCATCTCGCTGCCGAGCATCCCTGTCCCAACCCCTGCCCTCAGATTCCAGCAGGTTTCGGTCCCTCTCTTCCTCCCCTCCGGCTGTCCCGGTCTCCTCCAGCCCCACGGCTTGTCCCCTCTGCTGTGCTGAGGGTGGCCCAGGATGTGCTGCCCCTGCTGCCGCCGTGCCACCATGGCCCCGCGCAGCGAGCCACGGCCTGGAGCACCAGCCACCGTGTCCCAGCAGTGCCGCCATCGTGGGCCCGCTGGGTGCCACCGTCCCAGTAGCCCTGTGCCCTCTCGCGGAGGCCGGGGCGGGGGGGCAGGACCAGAGGAGGGATCTGCGGGAGCTTAAGCCCATGGTCAAACCACACCTTTAAGCTCTTCCGATCGTCCCGAGTGCCCCGACACCAAAAGCCTTTTGGGACCTGCGTGGGGCCAAGCCGGCACTTTCATGGGGCGATGCTCGGGCTGCTCCGTGGGTGGGTGGGGGGGGAGTCCCAGGCAGCCTTTTCCCACCGCCCACCCTCAATTCACCAGTGCCCACCCCGGGATACCAGCCACCAGGCACCGTGGCGGGGGGGAGCGGTCCATGGCCCCGTGATCCCTGCTCCGGGTGCCCCAGGGTGCTGCTGGTGCCCCCTCGCCCGCGCTGCCCGCCGTGGGTCGGACTGGATGGGAGCCCATGGCATGGCGATGCTTAATTAGCAGGTAGGGAGTGGAGCAGGGCGGCATCGCTCACGCACAGCTTGGAGCCACTCAGTCATCCCAAAGGCATCCGCCCCACAGGGAGGAGCGCCCCGGCCCCAGCATGTAAAAGCAGCCCCGCGCGGCCGACTGCCCCGTCGCCTCGGAGCCTCCTCCGCTCCCTCTCCTCCTCGCCACCCGGCACGGCTGCAGCGTCATGGCAGGGCACGGCGCCAGCCTGCTCCTGCTCCTGGGTCTCCTGCCAGGTAGGCGCTGAAGGATCCCCGCTCTCGGACTCGCTCCTGCAGCCATGCCGACGAGGATGGAGGCCGGGAGCGGGTGTGGGAGGGGGTCCCTGCCCAGCCGCGTGTCGGATGCACCCCGTGGTCAGCGGAGAAGCCGGGGCTGGTCCTGCCCTGACACCCACCCGTGGCACAAAGGAGCTGGGCGGGTGGCATGGAGCCCACCGCTTCCCTTTGTCCCCGACTCAGCTTCAGGGGACGCAGCCCCACCGGGAGCCCCTGCCCCGTCCCTGCTCCCCGTGGGTCGGGCGCTGCAGGACGTGGGGTCGGGATGCGTTGAGGGGGGGTGTGGGTGGGCGCAGGTGTCCCCGCGCTCCCCAGCCGGCCTGACGGGTGCCGCTCTCTCCCCAGCTCTCCTCCTGGCCGTCAGGATCAACAGCAAGGGCCGGGAGGTGCTGTACCTGGCCAAGGGCGACTCGGTGAAGCTGGGCTGCCCCTACGTCCTGGAACCCGAAGACAACGGTCCCCAAGGTTTGGGCATCGAGTGGATCCAGATCACGCCCGAACGGACCGGCCCAGAGAATGTGGTGAGTGTCACTTGTCCCAGCAGCCGCCGTCCCCACCGGGCTGGGATGGACCAGCTGGGAGCCCAGTCGAGCAGGCAGGGCAGGCAGGGCAGGCAGGGTCTGGAAGGGCAGGGAAGGATCGGGTCGGGTCTGGATGGGCAGGGAAGGACCAGGCAGGGAAGGACCAGGCAGGGTTCGGAAGGACCGGACCGAGCCCAGCAGGGCAGGCAGAGTCCGGCAGGGCAGGGGAAGGTCTGGGCAGGGTCCGGGCAAGCGGCAGCCCCAGGTCCCCCCCACCTGGCCCAGCCCACCCACTCTCCCCACTTGCTTCTCCAACCAGTTCCTGTCCTACCATGACCACCACGTCAACTACGGCAGCGGCTCGGGGCTGCAGGACCGGGTGGCCTTCGTGCAGAACGACCCCAGCCAGTACGACGCCTCCATCCGCCTGGCCGACCTGCAGGTCTCCGACACCGGTACCTACCAGTGCCGGGTGAAGAAAAACACCGTGGCCGTGCACGAGGTCATCGTCACTGTGCAAGGTGAGCCTCGTCCCCTCTGTGTCCCCTTCCTCCACACCCCAGGTGGCCCCCGGTGGCCCTGGCGGTGACGGTGTCCCTCTCCCTGCAGAGAAGCCGGCCACCCCGCAGTGCTGGACCGAGGGGGAGGTGATAGAAGGGAGCAGCATCCTCCTGCGGTGCTACAGCCGGGGGGGCACCTCCCCGCTGGCCTACCAGTGGGCCAAGTTGGCCGATGGCTACGGCGGGGGACGCCTGCCCTCCGGCACCATCCAAGGTGGGTGCTACTGGGGGGCTGCACCCAGCCAGGGAGGGGACGAGGGGACACCCAGGGGGTGCCCATGGGTTGGGGGTGTCCCTGCCTGCGAGCGCTTGGTGGTGGTGGTGGGTGCCCACGGCTGCGCGCGGCCGGCTCGGTGGGTGTCCCCGTGTGTGCCCGTGCCCGAGAGTGCCGGGGCTGACGGGACCGTCCCTCCCCGCGGCAGGACGTGCTCCTGGCGACCTGTTGATCCGTAGCCTGTCGGAGGTGCACACCGGCGTCTACCAGTGCCGCGTCACCAACCGCGTGGGCTACTCCGTCTGCCAGCTCAACCTCAGCCCTGCGCCAAGTAAGTGCCGCCAGCCCGTGGGAAAAGGCGCTGCCGGGGGTGGCCCTGCGTGCCAGGGTGCCACCGGGGGCAAGGTGACCAGTGGGCAGCCGGTGGGGAGGCCGGCGGTGACAGGCTGTGCTCCCGCCCCAGGAGGAAGGCAAGCGGGCATCATCGTGGGCTCCATCCTGGGCTCCCTCCTCCTCCTCAGCCTGCTCGGGCTCCTCATCGGGGCGCTGATCTGCCGCTACCGCCGGAAGGAGTGCCAGCGGGCCTGCAGCGACTGCAGGTGAGGGCCAGGGGGCCAGCGGGCACCGGCGGGGGCCAGCGGGCACTACTGGGGACCAATGGGCACCGCTGGGGACCGATGGGCATCACTGGGAGACTGATGGGCACGCCGGGTACCGGGGACGGATGGGCACTCTGGGGACCACTGGGGACCGATGGGCACCAGCGGGTGCCACTGGGGACTACGGGAGACCAACGAGCACCACTGGGGACCGATGGGCACCACCGGGGACCGATGGGCATCACTGTGAGACTGATGGGCACCTCCAGGCACCACCGGGGACCGATGGGCACCGCTGGGTGCCACCGGGCACTGATGGCTACCACGGGTACCACCAGACAGTGGTGGGGACTGGTGGGCACCACGGGGCACTGACGGGCACCGCTGGGAACCGCCAGGTGCCCAGGGGACCCGATGGGTGCCAGTGGGCGCCGACGGGCGCCAACGGGAGCTGGCGAGCGCCACCAGGCACCGGTTGGCAGCGATAGAAAGAAACCAGTGGGGTGCCAGCGGGGATTGCCGGGTGGGTGCCGACGGGCGCTGACGGTGGTGCCGCCCCTCTGCCCGCAGGAGCAGCACGGGCGGCACCATGACCCGCGCCTGCAACGTCTGCGCCCACCACAGCTACTCCCCCCACGGCATCAGCTACATGCAGTGCCAGCACGGCGATGGCGACGAGCGGGCGGCCGCCCTCATGTGCAACGAAGGCATCCGGCACCAGGTCGCCTGCCCGGCCCTGTAACCCCCCCCACCGCCTCCACCTCACCGCCCCCCCCTCCCCGCCCCACGACCCCCGGCCCCGCGCCCACCCGGATTCGGCTCCGCGGGAGGGAAGGACGGCGCGGCCGGAGCCGGTGGCATCGCCGGGATTCAGCGCCAAGCGACGCAGGGCTGAGCTGCCGGGCAAATCCAAGTCAGGAATCCCGTTCCCTCCACCCCCCCGCAACGAAACACACCTGCGGCATCCAGCAGACCACCCCCCCCGTGGGTTCATCGAATCTTCTTTTGTTGCTTTATTATGATTATTAATTTTTTTTTTGGCCCCTTTTTTTTTTTTGTATGGCGTCCCCCCCCCCCCCCCACTCCCAAGCCACTGCCCGGCTCTCAGGGCGGCTCCTGGAGGTTTCCCCTCCTTATTTCAGCAATATTTATTTCTTTATTTCTCTCCGGGGGCGAGCAGGGACGCGCCAGCCCCGAATCGTCCCAACCGGCTGCTCAGCAGCCGCCCCCCCCCTGCCCCCCCGCCCCCCGCCTCCGGCCCGGCATCGCCGGTGCCCCCGCATTGGCTTTAGCAATTGGGTGTTATTGGAGCCGAGAAGGCCATTGGCATCAGGATTTGCAGTTCGGAATACGGAAAAATAGAAATAAAAACAACGAAAGGAAATAAAAGTGAATTCGAAGCTGTGCCGTCGTGGCGGGGGCTGGGGGGGGGGGGGAGGCGGCAGGTGTACGGATTACGGAAGGTGCCAGGGAGACGGCGGCAGCGATTCACCGGGGCGGCGGAGGGACGCCGGTCCTGGGATGGGTCAATGGCGTGGGGGTGTCAGGGCACCCGGCGGCGTCCGGCCCGCTGCTGACACAACCCCGCAGCACCCATGGGTGCTCCCGGAGGCAGCCCCACGCCAGCCGGGACGCTGGGCGAGCCGGGACATGTCCGGGAGCCGTCGCCTTGGGTGGGGGGGGGGGTCCCGGGAGTTCTGGCAGGGGATGGGGCACCCTGAGCACCCCACGGCGGGGGGAGCCCCGGAGAGGGGCGAGGGCAGCCCCACGCGGTGAAGGGGACGCCCCAACCCTGACCCCAATCCAGGGTGGGGTGGGGGCAGCCCTCGGGATGGAGGGATGGGAGCAGCCCTGAGAGAGGGGCTCGGGGGCGCTGGGGGTGGTCGTGGCGGGGGGGGGGAAGCTGGCCATGGGACAGCAAGAGGGGACAGGGGTGGCATGGAGGGGACAGGGAGTGAAGGGAGAGGGGACAGGGATGGGGACGGAGGAGACAGGGGTGGGGACATGGGGATGGGGTGGGATGGTGGGGACAAGGATGGGATGGAGGGGACAGGGATGGGGATGAGGGGACAGGGATGGGGATGAGGGGACAGGAATAGGGACAGAGGGGACAGGGATGGGATGGAGGGGACAGGGATGGGGATGAGGGGACAGGAATAGGGACAGAGGGGACAGGGATGGGATGGAGGGGACAGGGATGGGGACGAGGGGACAGGAATAGGGACAGAGGGGACAGGGATGGGGACGAGGGGACAGGGATGGGATGGAGGGGACAGGGGTGGGGTGGGGGAAGGTGTCCCTGTCCAGGGCAGGGAGTGGCACAGGATGGGCACTAAAGGTCCGTCCCGTCCCGTCCCGTCCCGTCCCGTCCCGCCCCGCCCCGCCCCGCCCCGCCCCGTCCCGTCCCGCCCCGCCCCGCCCCGCCCCGCCCCGCCCCAACCATCCCCGCATTCTGGGACTATTAACCCGGGCCGCGCCAGGCCCCGCCCCCCGGACACACCCAGACAGACCACGCCCCCGTCACCAAACCACGCCCCCTCGTCAGACCCCGCCCCCCCGGATACTCCCCTCGCCAGGCCACGCCCCCAACGCGGTTGCCAGGAGACGGCGCGCGCGGCCCATGGCGGCTCGCTACGGCTCGGGGCAGGTGAGGGCGGGGGTGGGGGGGGCTCGGACTGGGACCGGGACCGGGACCGGGCCGGTGCAGGCTCTCACCGGCCCCGCTCTCCCCGCAGTACGAGGACGCCTTCAGCCCCCACCGCCTGCAGAACTGGAGCGTGCCCCCCCCCCGGCCGGCAGGTACCGACGGGACGGAACCCCCCCACCCCGGGACCCCCCTCAGCCCAGCCCCGACCACCGCGGGAGCCCCGGACCCCCCCTCAGCCCTGGTCTGGGTCCCCAGGATCCCCCGGGACCTCCCCAGCTCCATCCCGGACCCCCCCCGGGACCCTCCAGCCCCAGCCCTGACCCCAGGGACCCCCCTCAGCCCCGGCCCAGACCACCGCGGAAGCCCCGGACCCCCCCTCCGCTCTGGCCTGGGCCCTTGGGATCCCCCAGGTCCTCCCCAGCCCCATCTCGCACCCCCCTGGGACCCCCCAGCCCCAGCCCAAACCCCCGGGACCCTCAGGACCCCACTCAGCCTTGGCCTGGGTTCCCAGGACCCCCCAGGACCTTCTCAGCTCCATCCCGGACTCCCCCAGGACCCCCCCAGCCCAGGACCCTGGAACCCCCCTCAGCCCTGGCCTGGACCCTCGGGATCCCCCAGGCCCTACCCAGCCCCATCCCGGACCCCCCGGGACCCCTCAGCCCCCTCACAGACCCCCGGGACCCCGCTCAGCCCAGCCCCGACCCCAAGGACCCCCCTCAGCCCCGGCCCAGACCCCGTAGACCCACTGGGACCCCCCCCAGCCCTGGCTTGGACTTCCCCGAGATCCGCTGGGACCCTCCACGGCCCCAGCCTGGACCACCTCGGGCCCCCCCATGATCACCCCAGCCCCAGCCCTGATCCCCTGGCCCCCCTCCAGCCCCACCCTGGACACCTGAGACCCCCCAGGACCCCTCAGCCCAGTCCTGGACCCCCAGGACCCACTGGTACACCCCCCCAGCCCTGGCTTGGACCCCCCCTGGGATCCCCCAGCACCACTCCAGCCCAGTCCTGGACCACCTGGGATGCCCACAGCCCCAGCCCAGATCACTGCGGGACCCCCCTCTGCCCTGTCCCTGACACCCAAAACTCACCAAGACCCCCCCAGCCTTGGTTTGGACCCCCCCCCACACCCCGGGACACCCAAGTCCCCCTGGGACGCCCCTGGGACCCTCCTCAGCCCTGTCCCTGACACCCAGAACCCACCGAGACCCCCTCAGCCCTGGTTTGGACCCCCCCGGGACTTCCCTCAGCCCCAGCCCGGACACCCAGGTCCCCCTGGGACCCTCCCTGGACCCCCAGCCATACACCCGCCCCCCGCTCCCCCAGCGCCCCTCGCTGCGGCAGGGCTCCACGCCGATCGTCGCCGATGACCGGGGGCACCTGCTCCCCAACGTGCCCCGCTCCCAGGTGAGCCAGACCCACGGCCCGTGGCGGGGGGCCAGAGGTGGCCGCTCCTGCCCCTCGGCCAGCACCGGGGCTCCCTGGGACCCCAACACCCCGGCCAGACCCCGCTCCCCCTCTTCCTCCCAGGCTTCCCCGTGGGGGACGTTTGTGGGGACCTGGGAGATGCCGTCACGGATTCCCCCGGCCCGGCTGGACCTGACGTCCCGCTCGGCCGCCGCTGCCGGCCGGCTCACCGCCTGGATCCGCCGGCCCACCGCCCTGACCCGCGCCCGCAACGGCCTCCGCACCGACATCACCGGGAAGGTCGGTGGTCCCCCTCTGGGGGTCCGGGGCCGGCGCCCGCTGGGGCTCTGGTGTGGCCCCCCCGTGACGGGGTCCATCTCCCAGGGTGGCTCTGTGGTGGTCCCCAGGCTGGAGAGGGTTTCCAGGGCTGGGGACCAGCAGATTTCAGGGGTGTTTGGTACAAGGAGGCAGCGCCCGGTGCTTGGGCCACCGTCTCCCCCCTTTTTCGGGTTGGGGCTCCCCCCGCTTCACCCCAAATCCGGGCTCGTCTCCCCGGGGCTGGCTGGGTGCCGCTGTGCCGGCAGGAGGAGCTCACAAGCTGCCGTTCTCCTCCTCCAGGAGAAAAGCATCCAGGAACAAGGACTGCCCTGATGCGAAGGGCGTTCCTGGAGCCCCCCCAGCACCCCTTTCCCGCTCCCTGCTTCTCCCCGGGGACTGCGGCCATGGGTGCCTTGTCCCCGCGTAGAGCAGCCCCCACCCCAAGTGCCCCCCCCCCGTTCCCATCTCTGCCCCCTGAGCGTAGCCCGAATCTCCCTCGCGCAGCCCCAGGAGCCTTGGTCGGACGTGCAGACCACCACGGAGCCTTCCCGAAGGAGCAGGAGGGCATCCAGCGAGGGCATCCATCCCGCCGGGCGAGCGTTGGAGGAGCCAGCTGGCCCTGGGGGTCCCACAGCCCCGGGGTCCCATCAGCCCGGCCGCACGGGGGTCCGGCGGGAGGGGGACGCGTCCCCGCAGCCCCCGGCAGCGCTCCAGCCTTCCTCCCAGCAGGACAAACCTGGGGGACAAACCCCCGGCTCCTGCCAGCCTGCGGTGACAGACCCCTGCCATGGGGATACCAGGTCGCCCCAAATCCCAGCCTCGGTGCCCCCGGGGGCCAGCTCTCGTCAAACCGCCCCCGTTGCCAGCCCAGGGGGCAAATCCCCAGGGCTCAGGGCATCGCGGGCGTGAGAGTCGGGTGGCCACCCCGCGCTGGGCTCTGAGCTGGCTTCACTCGGCTCCTGTCCCCTCCCGCAATCCCGCCAAACCTCCGGACACGCAGAAACCACCTTCCCACCCCCGGGGTAAGGAAAGCCCAAGCGAGGCCAACAGCGGGACAGCCCCACAGGGCCCCGCGCTCGTGTTTTCATAGCAATTTAGAAAAATACAGGTTTAAAAATAAATAAATAAATAAATAAAGCCCCGCGTTTGGTTTCGGTAGCTCAGGGCGGGTCCGGGCTGCCCAAGTCCATGCTGCGTTTCGGTGTGGGACACGGTGCCCCCTCCGGGCTTTATCTCGGCTCATCCCATTTAATGTTTTGTGCTGGAAAAGTGGGATCCCGCGTGCGTCTGGAGCCACTGACGGCCCACTCAGCCTCTCCCTGCACCCAGGAGGGAAATCCCACCACCGCAGGCTGGTCTCACCCACTCCTCCACCGGTCTCTTGCTGGTGGGGGGGGTGGAAAGGGGCAGCTCTGGCCTCCTTTCCCCGCGCTGCAGCCCCCTCCCGCCGCTCACGGAAGGGAAATAAAAGCCTGCGAAGCGCAGCTGAGAGCCACAGCAAAGCCTAACTTCGTTAGCAGCTGGCACGCACCACAGAATAGCTCATTAGCCAGCAGAAGCGGGTTCCAAATAAAAGCCATTTCAGCAACTGCAGGAAGTAATTGGTTTAAAACTAAAATACATTCATTTTTCACCCAGGAGAAGCTCTCTCCCGCTGGGGCGGGCGGCTACGCCGAGCAGGGTTCGGCAGTCAGTCTTTTCCCTCCACCACGCTGCCAGCAGAGGGTTTCTCCTCCTTTGTGATTTCTCATCTCCGAGGCTCTGCGTCCCCTCGGGGCCGCGACGCCTTCTGCTAATTAACGGAGCGGCAGATTTGTTAGGTCCGGCAGCGGGCGGGAGGGCCGGGATCGGTGACAGACGTAAAAGCAATCGCGTGGAAAGGAGCCTGGCCGGCGCGAGGGATCTCGGAGAGCGTTGCTGGAGCGGGTCCCCTCCTGCCACTTCAGGTCTCCATCAAAAGCCCGATGAGGAGAGCAGCTGTTCCCCGTAAAGCCAACATTTTGCCAGCTGACGATGAGAACAGGAAGGAGGATCCTTCCCAAAACAGAGCCAAGACTCTCGCTGGGACAGAAAAGCGGGACGGAGCTCCCGACAGGGAGCATCCTCTTCGCAAAGCTTTGCTCCTGGTGGCAAAACGTTAAAAATCGGCCAGTTTGAGCAAAAAGCCTCTGGACCTCAGGGCAATCGTTTGTACCTGTGCAAACAACCGCAGGCCAGGTAGGAAATTCCTTTCTGCCTGGGCTGGCAGCGTTTCAGACAACGTGGCCCCGCCGGCGGCAGCTCCAAAGGTCGGGCACCTCACCTGCCCCTAAAGCCGGCAAACAGTTGGTTTTTCCATCGCTCGGCTCCTCCGGGAAGTGGCGACTCCCCGGGGATCTCGGAGCCAAACACCCCTTTCCCGGCCAACCTCTCCTCGAGCAAACAGACGCCAAACTCCGCAGCTCAGTGCGAAGGATCAAGGCTGCTTTATTGCAAAGGGGGACAAGTGACAATTGCCGAAAACGAGAGCTGGTGGCAAGACGCGATCGGAAAACCACGTCTCTCCCATCGTGCCAGAGACGGATTAACTTCCTAACAGGGCAAAACGGATCATTTTTCACTGGCAGAGGCTCCAAAGCTGGCCGAATTTCAAGGGTAAGGAGTGGGGACTGAACCTCTGGGGGTCTGAGCACCCCATGCCAGGCTCGGGAAGTGCAGGGTCCCGGCACGGCACCCATCACCCATTCCCCTCACGGGTGCCGCGTTGGCAGCTCCGCCTGCTCTCCCTGCCCTGCCACGGGCTGCCTCAATGGAGATGCTTGTCCTGCGCCGAGCCTACACCCGCGCTACCAGCCGTCCCCGAGCCCACTCGGACCTGCGGGGACACAGATTCAGCATTGTCTCAAGCTTGGGGACAGAGCAGAGAAAAGAAACGCCCTGGAGTTTGCCTGGAAGAAGCCAGGCAGCTCTGTGGGAGCGACTAAACGTGTAGGGATCGGCTGTTAATTGGTGCCCGGCTTTCCGTGGCTTCTCGGGCATGCGGCATGGCAGGAGAGAGCCCGGCCTGTCCCTCCCCGTCCCCCTCCAGCTAAGAGGGGGTCAGCACATCAGCCGGGTTAACGAAAAGCAACTCTGATCATCCACAAGATTCGCAAGGAGGGGAAGAGCCACCTTCCCCGCACGTTTGCAGTTACTCAGGAGCCTGTCCTCCCGCCTCCCCTCTCCACGCACGTCTTGAGGTGGGCCAGGACGGAGGAAATCTTCCAAAAAACCAGGGAGGCCGTCAAGGGGGAGGCACCTTCACATCGCCGCCAGGCCGGCGGAGGAGAGCAGGGTCAAGATCAGGACCAGCACCCCGGACTGGTTGACCTGGGGGATCTTGAACCCCTTCCCCATGTCCCATGCCTGCGGGAGAGAAGAAACACAGCAGGTTTAATTCAGCAGGGCCGGGACGGTCCCTGACGGGGGATGTGCAGCAAAGCATCATCTTTCTGGTAAAAGCTTAGAAAACTGCCCCAAAAAACAGCCTTCGGACCACGGGGCACAGACCAGAGGGAGGGCTGCAAGCGTGCACCACTGCAGGGCAACGGGCAGGGGTGTCCCTGGGTGCAGGCACACGTGCTCCGTGCCAGGGGAAGCTGATCCCCCACCGACCCCCCCAAATCTATCGGCAAAGCCGCCCGCAAGCTCTCCCTAATCCCCGACAGCCGCAGCGCGCCAGGTTCGCTTCAAAAGCGGCAGCTGCTCTCCGCTCGCTCCTCTCCTGCTGACAGAAATAGGTTATAAAGCACGGCGCGAGCCGCACATCTGAAGCGGCGCTAACATCCCCCGGGGACAGAGCCGAGCGGGTGGGGATGAACCGCAGCCCCCACCCCCGGCACCTCCGCGTGCACCCCTGGGGTACGGTGCGAGCCACGGGGGCCAGCTGAGCCCCTATGGCAGGGAGGGACGCTGGAACGGCACCCCGGAGCCGTGTGTCCTCGGCTCCCAGGTGGGTTTGCTCCCCTTCACCTGACTTTGGCCAAGGTGGCAAGTACAGCCTGGGGGGCGCAGGCCTCCTCCCGGCAAGCCCCTGGGCTCAAAAAAGAGAAGCACCTGGGGCAGAGGCACCAAACCGACCCTGCTCCGGGTTGACTCCCCTTCTGTCATCGATGGGGTGCGCTGCCGGGGCTGGGGGGGGGGGTGGGCCAACGCTGCTGGTTTCCCTCTCAGCCAATTTAATTGGCATCCTAATATATATGCGCAGGCAGAGACTTCAGCACGCATTCGACTCACGACGCTCGGAACGAGCGGCCGGTTATGACGGCTCCGTTTGCCCCACAGCGTCTCCAGGAGCGAGCGGGGGCTCAGCCGGCTGCAGGCCCTGTGCTCCCAGTCCTCCTCCGACGGTGAGTGACTTAGGAAGCGGATAACGAGCACTCGCAGCACTGCCGGCCACCCCAAGGGCCCGCAGAGGGCTCCTCTCGCAGCACACGGCTGTCGTTCACCCCAACGGCTCGGCCAGGCACCTCCCGGCGCTCTAACACGAGCACCTCGTAACGGCTGCTCTCTGGCACAGGATGCAACATCCAGCAACGCTCGAATCCCGTGTTTCCACGCTGGAAACTCTGGAAGCTGTCGGCGCCCGCAGCGCCAGCCCACGTCTGCAGCGCGGCTCCGCACGTGATGCTCCCCCCCCGCCCCGGCCCAGAGCAGGAGGATCGTGTCACGCTCCGGGCCAGCTGCCTTTGCAATTTGCTCCTGTAAAAACTAACCTATCTGGAGCTACAGAAAACATAAAAATCAACTACAAAAAGCGGCACATCTTGTACCGTTCCCAGCGAGAAACTCTCAGCTCTGCAGCCCCCCCTCCTTCGTCAAACACAGGAAGCTCGGCTGAACGGAGCTGCTTGTTCCACGCTTCGGCCCAGGGCAAACATCACACGTTACTTTCTGCGCAGGCAGCGCCGTCTCCAACCCTCCGCCACACGTTCTTCTGGGCTCATCAAATGCAATAAAGCACTTGGAAGATCACAGCGCGACGGCTGCGTGACGAGGGTGAGATAACGAGCCACGGGTGGCAGCTCTGCAGGGCTCGAGCCCACAGCTCTGCGGACACGTCCCCGGCTCTAACGTTGCTCCTGCCACCCCTCGTCCCTCTCCCGCAGCCGAGGAGCCGCGGGGGATGCTTCAGCCAGCTGGGCCGCCCGGCGAAGTACCAGCGTCGCGATGCTCTTTGCAACTTAAACGTACCCAAAAATAGCACCGAGGTTCTGAAGCGCTCGAGGTGACTAATTCCCATTTCCAAGGGCACCTTCCCCAGATGCCGCAGCTGGCAGACGCTTCCCTTCCCTCGCGCCCCCGGCCCCTCGCGGGGGGCTACTCACAAGGTGTCGGATTCCGTTCCAGGTGTGGTAGGAGAAGGGAAAAGCCAGAGCGAACTTAGCAGAGTAGATGAGAGCGGGCCCCAAGCTGAGCGACTTCACCATGGCCAGGTAGTGGGGAAACTGTTCCGGGAGCAGCAGGGCAGCCAGACCAAAGAGGGAGACTCCTGAGAAAGACAAAGCCCATAGGTCAAGCCAGCAGAAGCGTTTCCAACCCCTCTCTGCCCGCAAAGAACCCCAGGCCACCTCTAAATCTCTGGTTTGGTGACACAGCCTCAACCACCATCAGCTCACGGCAGCCTGCGGAGGAAGGAGGAGGGAGAAGGGCTCTGCCAGCCTGGTGGCAGCGCCAGCTGCACTGTGACACTGTGCCCCGGGGTGCCGAGGACTCAAACTGGGGCAGCAACGCCCTGAATCTGGGTCCTGCAGCAGGGGCTGCATTACTCATACAACACCCAGAGCCCAAACTGGCCTGAGCTCACGCAATTGCAGCCAAACCAGCCCAAATTCAAGGTTAAAGGGACAAAGAAGTTTGGAAATGTGAGGTGGCGGTTCTTCAACAAAGTCCCCAGATCCACATCTCGGGACAGAAACCCCTCCACCGCCACGGCAGCGATGTAGCGGGGCTGCCTTGACAGGGACCAGCAAAGGAAGCGGCAGACAAAGAGACAGCCCGACACGCGTGGCTGCACGAGCTGCAGGAGCCGCGGCAGCTTCTCCTCCTCCTCCTCCTCCTCTTTTCTAGGCCAAGAGGCTTGCTCCAGATGGTGCTGCCAAAAGCACGGGAACGATCGCAGCCAGCAGTCAGCCCGGTCGCGATTCACCCTCCGCTCAATAGCGCCTGATTACACTGCGGCACGCAAGCTCGAGCACCTCGGCTGCGGCCGGCGCTGGCAGCGCGAGTCAACCAGCTGCTTCCTCGCTCAGCCACTTGTCTCCTCAACGGCCTTTGTGCTCGCCCTGCAACAAGCGCAGGAAGTCAGAGGCTCCTGTAATTACAGGCCTTGACGGAGAGGAGCTGAACACACGCTTCCCCCTCCTCCTCCTGGCTGCTGAGCTCTGGTGGGCAGAAGCGACGTTCCTTCGTGCTCCATCACCCTGGGAAGGGGACGACTTCCCCTCCGGCAGGAGGTGATGGATCGGAGCAGAAAGGCAACACTGAACCTGCCAGCTCGGCCCGTCTGACAGCAAGTTGGATGGGTCAAGCTGACAGCCACGGGGCCAGGCACGTCCCGAGCTCCTGGAGATCCCAAAGGAGCGTGGTGCCAGCAGGGCTGCCATGCGATGCCCTGGATCCGCGCACGGAGCAGGGCACGCAGCCACCCCGCAGGAGCCAGCTGGGCTCGCAGGGTGCATGCAGGCAAAGTCACCTTGCCGTGCCGGGAGCAGGCGTCTGTCAGCCACTCCCCCGCAGAGGCTGCGTGCCGCTTCTTCCCGAGGCAGAGCTGGGCACGAGCTGGATCCTGGGAGGAGCAGAGCCTGCGGACAGAGGCTCACCAGGGCTCTGCCGCGTCGATATCGGAGCAGGAGGGCACGTGGGTGCCCTTTTCTAGGAGCCCAGCTCCTGAGCCTTCCCAGGAGGCCAGGATGGGAAGGAAGGGCAGGCTGCAGCCCTCGCTGCTCCCTCTCACTCCGCCAAGCGAGGAACCTAAGTCCTCAGCCCTGCGCTTCTTTTCTGAGTCCCTTCACCCCCTCCACGCCTATAAACACCAACCCAGCTCCCCTCCCTCGACCGGAGAAGCACCTTCCTGCTGCCATGAGAGGGCATTAATGGAAATAAAACAGCCCTTCACAGTTAGGCGTCCTATCGCTTAGTCAAACCATGCAAGTCAAATTGCTGGAGGGAGCTGATCAGTTTTGATGCTGGCACCGCCTCCCTCCCCAGCGGGATCGCTGGGAAAGCAGCAGCCGCTCGCATGAAGCTGAAAAACTCCACCTGTGCTATGGGAAAATCCTCTGAGCCCTGCCGGCCTGTCTGTTTTTCCCCTCACACAGGATAAAGCAGTAAAAAAACAAAAAACCAGCCACGGAAGAGAAGGGCTGAGAACTGGAGCAGCCGATTGTCCTTTTCCAGGCTGGGCAAGGCCTCAAAGAAAGCAGCCAGGTGCTGCAAAGGCTTTGAAGGCTTTTACGTACAGAGGAGCATCACTCTCTTTGCAGGACTGGAGCCACTCGCAGCACGAGAGGGAGATATTCAGGGTACAGAACGAGCCGAGGACAAAGCACAGGTTTCCCAGGAAAAAACCCATTGCTGAAGCCCAGGGATGGAGGAGAGAAAACGACCGCCCGGAGTCACATCTCCGAATCAGTCAGAAGGGTCTTCCCTCCCACAGCCCCCACCCTCCGTCGCCACAAGCGGGAGGGAGATGCACGAACCTAAGCTCAGCGCAACGCCGGTGCCCCGGTGCGTGATGGACATCGCCATGGGCAGGGACCACCTGAAAAACAACCAACCTCGTCAGCAAAACAGGGCACAACACCACGGGAGGCCTCGGCGGCCGCCGGGACAAAGCACAGCCCGTCTATTCCTAGACAGCTCCGTGCTGCTGGGCGGGTTATTTCTGCTCTCGGAGTTATTCAAGGAATCCAGCCAGAGCAAAAGGGGAGAGACGGGGGAATTTGCAGAGGCAGCTTGGGAATGGCAAATGCCACTGGCACGGGTTTGGGAAGGGGAAGGGCGTCTGCTGAGAAAGCTTAAAGGGAGATGAAACAGGAGAAGACCGTAATGCTCCTGCAGTTGAGGAACAAAAGGGCAGGGTTTGGGCATCCAGGCTCACAGCTAAAGCAGAGAACCTGGAAAAGTGACCTGGAGGTGGCCCCAAAGAGGCCGTCACCTTTCTGAGGAGGGAATCCGAGAGCCCCACATTGGCCTCCTGCCCCCGAGGACTGCCAGCTCCGCAGGGGGATGAGGCAAAACAAAACGCTGCCCCGCACCCCTGAGGCGCAGCTCTGGGAGTACCGTACCCCTCCGCAACACCCCGTACGGAGCGTCGTCACCTGCCCAGGGGAGGCTCCCGCAGCTCAGACTGTTCACAGTGCAATTCAGAGGGTCTCTGCCCGAAGTGGCAGTGGGAACATGCACAGCCCTTGCACCCAAGGGTGCCTCTGGAGACGGGGCTGTCGTGTGCCGGAGCCCAAAGGTGCCCTGGTGCGAAGCCAAGGAGGCCGAGAGGCTCTTACTTGTAAATGGTGACATGAGGGGACAAGGGACGATTGGACTTGGTGTTCTTCTCCCAGAAGCGGGCCATCTCCTCCTTGGCCGTCGTTCCCATCGGGACGATGCTGCAAAAGAAGAGAAGACGGGAAGCGCAGGGCGACGGGCAGCGTTTTACCCCCGCCCGCTCCGCCAGGCTTTGCCATGGCGGCTTTCCATCTTGCAGACCGCGAGCTCCCGGCTGACCTTGACTACGGCAGCACAAAGAAGGGCTCCAGCTGTGCACAGACGCGGGTGAGGAGTGGATCGGTGCCGGCTCTCCCCAGGGAATAATAATAATAATAGGCAGGACGGGAAGCTGCTGCACTGGAATCCACTCAGCCGGCGGAGCCGAGCCCCCCGCCCCCGGCCCTCGCCCAGCATCACCCAAATCAGGGTGTAGGATATCAGATAACACATTATATAATGCTGATAACACGCAACCTGCTCTTTACTGCCACGGTAATTGCACACTGTACCAAATAAAGAGCTCGTCATTTAATGTTCCCCGAGATTACACAGCAATTACACTTACAGCCCAATTTAGCAGAAAATAACAATTTCTCCCTAAGCCCGGCAGCATGAAGCACGGGAACAAGAGGGTTTGTGTGGCTCCCAGCCCTCCTCAGGTGCAAAGCTGTCGCACAGAGGGGTGACAGGGGTATCACCGCCCCCACGACGGACCCAGGCCCACCTCAGCAGCCAGCCAGGCTCTCCCTTTATCCCGTCCGCAAGCCCCAGCCCCCCATAAATAGGCCGTGCCCTCGTGGTGGCACCAGGCGGTAAGTGCCCGGCCAACACATGGCGTCGGTTGACCAGAATTACTAAGCGGATGGAGCTCGCGCACACTGCAAAGCCTTAGACGGGATCCCTGGGGGAAGAACTTAATCCCGTTACTCTCAATAAAACCTCGGCACTCACTGTCGCACAGAAAGGCCGGGGCCAAGCCGAGCCAGCAGGCATCGCCGACCGACACACCTGCAAGAGAGAAGACAGAAAGGCTTTAGTGAGCGCCAAAGAAATGCCTGAAAACACCAGCAAGATGGGGCCGGGGAGGGGATTCGCCACTTTGGGGTATCTTCGGTATCTTAAAATTGATCTTAACACGAGAGGATCTGGGGTGTTCCTCGACAAACCTTCCCTCTCCTCTTAACTAGAGTCTCTAGACTCTGCCCGAGGGTTCATTCTTTACGACACCCTGTAATTAGTCTGCTCAGCTGTAATACCTTGTTTGTAAGACAGACATAAACAGCGCTCTAAGCTCCCGGCTATGCCGAGGCAGTCCATTTTTCACTCTCACTACGGCAATTATCGGGGCGGGCGGCACACGTCCCCACAAAAGCGCATCTGCCGAGCTCCGCGGAAAAGGCTGGTTCAGGCCACCGCTCTCCGCGCGTCCGAGATGAAGACGTCGCCTCCCCTGCCTCCAAACGCTCGTTTTCATTACAGCCTTTCACCGCCGCCATTCGTTAAGCTCCGAGCGCCGGCGAGACGGGAGGTGGCTGTCACAGCCCAGCACACATGGCATTTCAGCCGCGCCGAGGCTCGGGGCAGGGAGGTAAAAAAGGGATTTTGTGGTGCCCCAAGGAGTGGGTGCCGCTCTCTGCGGAGCGATTGTGGTTAACAGCGGCTCTTGACATTCAAGGGCATCTCTCCAGGAACGGGGAGGAACAGGCCCCCAGCCCGGCGCAGCTCGAGCGTTTGCAGATGTGGGCTGGAATCCGCGGCACCCGCTCCTCTCCCGGCCAAAGCCCGACAGGCAGCGCCGCTTTTCCTGACGACACGACGAGGACAAGGTGTGTCATAACGTTTGGCGCGCTCGTCTGCGGCCCGGCGACAAACACTAATTAATCTTCCCAAACGCACAAGCATCTGTACCAGCATCTCCCGCTGCTTCGTTAACAGCGGGAGAGAAACGAAGCTCCGCCGCTCTTCAGTTGTCATACAGCCGGGCTCAAGGACGCGGTAGGAAAAACATCTGGAGGTCAGCTCTTCACCAGGTGTAAATGCAAAACAAAAGTCATTATTATTAACCACTCCGAGTTCCTGTGTAAATGATCGTTAGGATGTTTCCTTTCAAAATCCTCCCTCGCGTTCAAAAGCTGGACTTGAAAAACAGCAGGTTTTTAGGAAGGCGTCCCGGCTGGAGGCATGAATTTTTGGCAATGCGGAATCCAGCCCGTGCTGCAGTGCAACGTTTCTAGATTGAAAACTTTTCTTTGAACCATCTCTGGTTTATCAAACGCCCTCCCTACGCGCGGCCTGACGGCGAGACCGAGAGCTTCAGGGGGACACAGCGAGGGCTGCGAGCCCAGCCAAACCTCCGCGCCCACCATCACGTCCCAGAGCCGCCGACAACGGATCCCCGGAGAAAATTCTTAGGAAACACATGGGAGAACCCCCCACCACGTGCAGCTCACGCACTTCCCAGGCCAGAGGGTTTCAATCCGTAACAAACAGCATCGACACCTCCCGACCCACCCCCCCCGCCCCAGCTTTCAGCGCGGATTCTCACAGCTGAACACGACGCAGAGAATCCGCTCCCTGCTCGTCCCGAGCCCCCGCGCCAGCCACCACCTCCCAGTTCCTGGGTAGGGGAGAGGAGGTGAACGATAAATCTCTACCCGCAGACCATTAATGATTTATACCCCTCGCTCACGCCCCCCCTCTTCCGTCCTCTTTTCCAGATTAAAAGGCCCAACCTACTTCACCTCTCCCTCTACGGAAACCGCTCGACACCTCTTCTGGGGGCTGGGGCGGTGGAATCCGGCTCCCAATCACACACGATATTCCAACCGAGAAGAAAACCCGCAACGCGTTTGCATTTTTTTTCCAAAGCGAAAACTCCCCAGCAGGAACTCCGCATCCTCTTGGCTCGATTTTAATTATTTTTTTCTTTTTTTTTTTTTTTTTTTTCCTTCAGACGCAAAGCATTGCGGCTTCCTTCACCACAACGACTACGGCTCGCAAAACACAGCCCTCCAGCTAAGCAATCAAGGTCACTCTGTACCAAGGACCTGTCCTCCTCATTATTTATCATTCTCTAAATTGTTGCATCTTCTCCCGCTCTCCCTCCATTAACTGGCCTTTTCTTCCAGATCACTGACAAACACGGGGTTTTTTTAAAAGAATTAGCCCCCAGAACACGCCAAGAGTTTCCCACAGCACCCCACCAACTCCCGCTCTGCCCCGTGCCCCGGGAGGGTGCAAAAACTGAGGGGACACCCCCGGCTGGTGTTGGTTATGGGGGATTTTAAGGGGGGGCAGCCGCTCGCGTAGGGCTGGAGAAGGACAAGCGTCAAGTGGCAGCTCCGATGAGACATCTATAAACGCCCGGCAGCGGAACACACGCAGCTGCGTTAGCTCCGGAGGAGAATCTGGGGAGTCGCGGGGGGACAGGCCTGGAGCAGCATCAGCTCAGCGTCACATCGATAGACGGTCGTTAACGTTTCTCCTGCGAGACAGGTCTATAAAAATCACTCGGATTTCGCCACGGAGGAGGCAAATGAGAAGCAATTATATATGCTTTTTCATCTGACAAGCCGAAGGAGATGCGCAATGAAGTCATCGGGCTGCAAAGCCAGAGCGAGCGACGTCTCTCTCTCGTTTTTCAAGCGGCGGCTGTGGGGCGCCCGCCCCCCCAGCAGGTATCGGAGGCCCCCCCTGCCCCTTTCTGCTGCCAGCAGATCCTGCCTTTCAACAAACCCCCACACGCAACAAAGAGCTTTCCACAAAAGCACCGACTGCCGCTAGAAGGAGAATATATTAAGAGAATGAAATCCCAAACGCTGTCTCCCGGCTGATAACAAAGAGAACATCAGGAATGGCGGGGGGGGGGACGGGGAGGGAGACGGTCACAGCCTCGAGGAGGCACAAAACTTTCCGGTGGGGGCGAGGGATGGGAAAAGGCACCTTCGGGCCTGGCGAACACAACGCCCGTTCCCCACCGCTGCCCAGCACCCCCGGCCATGGCGGGACACGCTCCCGCCCAGGACTACCGACCTCCTGCGAAGCCACCAGCGCCCTGGGGGGTGGCCCTGCGAGGTGGGGGACACCCCCCCCCAGCGCCAGCTGGGCGGCGACAGGGACATTTGTCCACCTGGTCAAGGCCACCAAGAGCCACAGGGGCGAGGGACGGGGAGGGAAGGCGCGGGCCTGCCCTTCTCTGAGGGCCCTGAGCCGCCAGACGCCCCCCCCCCCCACAGGCCTGCCCGGCCCCTGCAGCCGCCCCGGGGGAGCGGAGGGGGGGGGGCGATGCCTCACCGGTTCCCTACGGCCGAGGGACCGGGGCGGGGGCTCCGCAGGGACACGGGCCTTAAACACAGCGCGGGGAGCGGTGTCGGTGCTTCCAGAGCCCCAGCGAGCCCCGGGGGAACGGCCGCGCCCGGGGGGCACTGGGGGGGGGGCCGGGCCTAGGGGCGGCGCGGCCCGTCCCCGCACCGGGGGCCGTTACCCACGGCCGGGACGGGGCACCCCGTGGTCCGGCCCGCCCGGGGCTCCGTGAGCGGCTCCGGCCCCGCGACGCGTCCCCCACCCCCGCCCCGCCGGGCTGTCCCGGCCCGGTCCCTCCCGGGAGTCACCTCAACGCCAGCGCCGCCATCTTGGAGCGCCCCGCACGCCGGAAGCGGCCGTGACGCACTTCCGCCCCTGCCGCCCGGGGCTGCCCGTTACCTTCCATCACCCCCGGGGCTGCCCGTTATCAGCCTCGGGGCTGCCACTTACCCCCTCGTTAACCCCCCCGGGGCTGACCATTAACCCCCAGTTAGCCGCCCCGGGGCTGCCCGTTACCCCCGCGTTATTCCCCCCGGGGCTTCCCGTTACCCGCCCGTTATCCCCCGTTAACCCGCCCGGGGCTGCCCCTTACCCTCCCGTTAAGCCCCCCAGGGCTGCCCGTTAACCCCCAGTTAGCCGCCCCGGGGCTGCCCGTTACCACCTCCCGTTAACTCCCGTTAACCCCCCCGGGGCTGCCCGTTAACGCCCGTTACCCGCCGTTAACCCGCCCGGGGCTACCTGTTGCCCCCCCGGGGCTCCCTGTTACCCCCGGGGCTGCCCGTTACACCCCCGTTACCCCTTATTAACCCCCCTGGGGCTACCTGTTGCCCCCCCGGGGCTGCCCGTTATTTCCCCGTTACCCCCCCACAAGGGGGTACCCCCACCCCCCGCCCCGGGGGTCAAAGACCTTCTGAGAAAAACCCCGCTTTGGAGCGTTTCACCCCAAAAAACCACCGCTCGCCCCTTCACAGCAGCCGGGGGGGGACACACGACGTCGCGTGAATTCCCGCCCCGGGCGGTGGCACCTTGGTGGCCCCCCCATGGGGACGGACGTGCCCCTCGTACGGTGGCTCCGTGCCCTGAGGGGACACACACACACACACACACCGACCAGCGTCACCCCCTCAAAGCTGCCTTTTCACCCCAAAATGGAGCCGGAGCAGAGGCCGCCGGGAAGGCGCTTGGCCGGAGCTGGCGGTCACCGCTGGCTGAGACCCCCCCACCCGCCCCATGGCGACCCCCACCCGCCCCATGGCCGTGCCCGGGGCTCTACAGCCAGGGCAAGAGCCGAGACTCGGCCTCGGTGTTAATTAGAATGAGCTTTAATTAACGGCTGGATGGGGATGAGGGGGAAGGTGGCCTGAAGGGGGGGGGGGGGGGGGTGTGTAGCCATGATGGGTGGCCTCGGGGACAGCCCCCACCGGCTGAGGGGGGGTCCCCGGGGACGCCCGTGGGCCATCACCGCACCCCTGGGGAAACTGAGGCACGGCGGCGGCAATGCCCCTGTCTCCGTGGGAGCTGGGGACAGCACCGGGGGGTGCCAGCAGCCGACCCGCGGCACAGGGCGGGGGGGGGGACGCGCCGGTGACCCCCAAACCCCTCCAGGCGGGTCCACCATCCCCGGCACCAACTGGGGACCGGTGCCCTCCGGCTCCGGCCGCATTCCTGCCGAGCCGCCTCCGCCACGGGCGGGAATGCGGCCGGACAAAGGGTGCTGTGTGCCCGTGTGTCCCCGTCCCGCCCCCCCCCCCCAGCGCCACCCGCTTCCCCCTCCTCGCCCATCGCCAAACTAAATGTCCCCTTTCAGCCTGGGGCACCCGGCACCCCCTGGCCCCCACCCCCCCGGCTGCCCGGCTCCCATTGGCCCGAGGCCGGGGCACCGCTGGCATCATTCGGCGCCGCTTGCTCTTAAACCTCGGCCCCCGTCCCGCCGGCACCCTTCGGCACGGCCCTCCATGCGGCTCGGAGCCGGACGGTGACAGGTAGCCACCATGTCGCAGGGTGCCGGGGGCAGCGGTGGCGGCGGCCGCCTCCTCCTCCTCCTCGCCGGGCTCCTCTCGGTGCTGGGTAAGATGGGGACGGGGAACCGGGGATCCTTCTCCCAAAATCCTGGATGTTGCACCCAGGGGACCCTTGGGAGGTGGCCGTGGGGCTGGTGGCCACCCACACATCTCCTTTTGGGACCGATGGTGGCAACGCTCCGGGGACATAGCTGGCGTGTCCCGGTTCCCGTCACCGGGATGCAAGGAGAGTCGCGGCACCAGCCACCTCCCCGGGGACAGGAGCGGGGTCCTGGGTGCCGGACCTATCGCCGGAGGGGTCGTGGGTGCCGGACCCAGCCCCGCGGGGTCCCTGGGCATCACCCGATGCCGGGACACGGTCCCCATCGTGCCATCCATGGGGATGCCAGGGCGGAGGCTCCCCGTGGTGGCACAAAGAGCCGCTGTCCCCCGCCAGCCCTTGTGCTTTCTCCAGGGCCAACAAAAGCCCTTTGGTGGCAGCACGGGGCTGGCGTGGGGACGTTGACCGGCTGGTGGCCCCGTGCCGGGGTCCCCCGCGGTGCTGACGGGTTTGTGCCCCCTGGCAGGGCCGTCCCCGACGTCCTCCATCCACGTGTACACGCAGCGGGAGGTGTACGGCACCGTCGGCTCCCACGTCACCCTCTCCTGCAGCTTCTGGTCCAGCGAGTGGATCTCCGAGGACATCTCCATCACCTGGCACTTCCAAGCCGAGGGCTCCCGCGACAGCACCTCCGTAAGCGTCCGCCCCGCTCCGGGGACGCGGGGGTGGCCCTGCCGTGCCCGCAGCCACCGTCACCCCCCTTCCCCCATCCGTGTGTCTGTCCCCATCGTTAGATATTCCACTACGCCAAGGGCCAGCCCTACATCGATGACGTGGGCAGCTTCAAGGAGAGGATGGAGTGGGTGGGCAACCCCCACCGCAAGGACGGCTCCATCGTCATCCACAACCTGGACTACACCGACAACGGCACCTTCACCTGCGACGTCAAGAACCCCCCGGACATCGTGGGCAAATCCTCCCAGGTCACGCTCTACGTCTTGGAGAAAGGTACGGTGCCGGCGGTCCCCTCCCTGCCTCAGTTTCCCCGCTCCGGCTGCGGAAGGGGGGGGCGGTGCTGACGTGGCGCTGGTGTCCCCACAGTGCCCACCCGCTACGGCGTCGTCCTGGGCTCCATCATCGGCGGGGCTCTGCTGCTGGTGGCCGTGGTGGTGGCCCTCGTCTATCTCCTCCGCTACTGCTGGCTCCGCAGGCAGGTGGCCCTGCAGCGACGGCTGAGGTGAGTCCCCCACACACACACACGATTGGGGCAAAACCACCCCAAAACGGGGCTGCCGGGTGGGATTCCCCCCCCGGTTGGCGTTCCCCCCCTCCCCGGTTGGCCTTTCTGAGCCGTCTTTTTCCCTTTCCACCCCAATTTTAGTGCCATGGAGAAGGGGAAGCTGCAGCGATCGGCCAAGGACGCGTCCAAGCGCAGCCGGCAGGTGAGTGCCGAGGGGTCGGTGGCGGCGGGGTGGGGGGGGGAAACACCTTGTCCGAGGGGGTGGCGATTCCCTCTCCGACCTTTCGGGGTGGGAGGAGGGGTTGGGGGGCGGGGGGCACCGACGTTGCCCCCTTCCCCGCAGGCGCCCGTGCTCTACGCCATGCTGGACCACAGCCGCAGCACCAAAGCGGCCAGCGAGAAGAAAGCCAAGGGAGCCCCCGGCGAGTCCCGCAAGGATAAGAAATAGCGGTTAGAGGGCAGGGAAGGTACCGGGGGGGAGGGCGCCGGGGCCCCCCGACCCCCCAAAGTCGTCATGACCATCGAGATGGAGCTGCGGGGGGAGGACGGCCAGGCCGCCCGCCCCCCGCCCGCCGTCCGCTCCCCCAGCAAGGGCAGCCTCAAGAGCGCCCTGATGCACATCATCAAACCGAATTCGGGGACCTGACACCCGGCCGCCGGCGGAGGAGGAGGAGAAGGAGTTGGGGGGTGCCGGGGGGGGGGAGCATGTCCTGGCCCCCCCCCCCCCCCGCCCCCGCCATCCTCCTCGCCACCTCCAAAAAGCGACCGTCGCGGGACGCGGGACCCGGCGAGGAGCGGGGTGTGGTCCTCGCCCCGGGTCCCCCGGCCTCGGGGACACCCCCGGTGTCCCCCCCCCGCCCCCAACGCGATGTGTGTGTCCCCCCCCCCAAAAAAGTCCCTCGCTCGGTACCTTCCTCTGCGCAAACCGCTGCCCGGCCCCGGGCACTGATGTAATTTTTTCTATTTGAAGACGCAACCACTGAATTTTGGGTCTGTCCCGTCCCCCCCCCGCCCCCCCACCGGGCTGCCTCGGTCCCCCCCTCCCCAGGGACCGTGTCGCCCCCATCTCTCCCCGTCCCTTTTCTTCCCCCCCCCCCCAAAACCAGTCTCCGGGAGGGTTTTTCTGCCCCCGTCGTTGCTCCTTTTCTGGCCGTTTTCTCGTCTCTCCCCGCGACCGAGGACAAATGACGTCACGGGGTGGCCCCCGCCCCGTCCCCTCCGTCCCGCTCCCGTCCCCCATTAACCCTCCCACCCCGTAACCCCCCCCCGGCCCCCCCCCCAGCCTCGGCCGGAGCCTCGTGGAGGAGGAGAGGCTGCGGCCGGGCCGGAGGAGCTGCCGGTGCCCATCACCCCGCAGCCGGGCGCCGCTCCCCGACGTGTTTTTCTACGCCCTGGTTCCGTGCGTGTCGTCCCCCCCCCCGCCCCCGCCCCCCCATCATCCCCACGGCGCCATTAATAAAACTCACATCTCCAGTTCGCCCCGGCTCGTCGCTGTTCCCCCCCACCTCCTCGAGGTGGGGGGTGTCTGGGGGCGGCGGGGTTGGGGGGGGGGGGGGGCGCAGAAGGTGGCTCAGCACTTGCGAACTCATTGCACGGCCGCTCGCCAAGCTCCCACGGAGACAGGGGCGTCGCCGCCGCCGCCGTGCCTCAGTTTCCCCAGGGGTGAGGTGATGGCCCACGGGCGTCCCCGGGGACCCCCCCTCAGCCGGTGGGGGCTGTCCCCGAGGCCACCCATCATGGCTACACGCTCCCCCCCCCCCTTCAGGCCACCTTCCCCCTCATCCCCATCCAGCCGTTAATTAAAGCTCACTCTAATTAACACCGAGGCCGAGTCTCGGCTCTTGCCCTGGCTGTAGAGCCCCGGGCACGGCCATGGGGCGGGTGGGGGTCGCCATGGGGCGGGTGGGGGGGTCTCAGCCAGCGGTGACCGCCAGCTCCGGCCAAGCGCCTTCCCGGCGGCCTCTGCTCCGGCTCCATTTTGGGGTGAAAAGGCAGCTTTGAGGGGGTGACGCTGGTCGGGGTGTGTGTGTGTGTGTGTGTCCCCTCAGGGCACGGAGCCACCGTACGAGGGGCACGTCCGTCCCCATGGGGGGGCCACCAAGGTGCCACCGCCCGGGGTGGGAATTCACGCGACGTCGTGTGTCCCCCCCCGGCTGCTGTGAAGGGGCGAGCGGTGTTTTTTTGGGGTGAAACGCTCCAAAGCGGGGTTTTTCTCAGAAGGTCTTTGACCCCCGGGGCGGGGGGTGGGGGGTACCCCCTTGTGGGGGGGTAACGGGGAAATAACGGGCAGCCCCGGGGGGGCAACAGGTAGCCCCAGGGGGGTTAATGGGGTTAATGGGAGTGTAACGGGCAGCCCCAGGGGGGCAACGGGGACCCCCGGGGGCGTTAACGGAGGGTAACGGGGGGGTAACAGACAGCCCCGGGGGGGGCAACAGGTATCCCGGGGGGGGTTAATGAGGGTTAACGAGGGAGTAACGGGCAGCGCTGAGCCAGACAGGCCCGGGGGGGGGGGGGGAGAGAGGAATTCCCCCCCCTTGGGGCTCGGTGCCAGCCCCCAGCCCCATCCCGCAGCTCCGCTCCGGAGCAGACCGGGACCGCTCGCTCCCACACCGACCCCGCGCCGGGGGGGCTGCGGCCACCCTGTCGCCCCCCCCCCCCCCCCCCCCCTTCCCCAGCCCAGACTGCGAGGGAGGGGGCCCCCATGCTGACACCCACCGCCCCCCCCCCGCCCCAAGCCCTGCCTCCGGGGCTATAATTGTCCTTTCCCTAATAAGTCTGCGGAGCGAGCGGGGGCCGAGCCCGACCCCGCTGCCCCCGGGGTTGGGGGGGGTGGGGTGGGGGGGTCCCCTGGGCCCTGCCTTTCCCTTGGCCACCGTCGCTATTTTTCTTTCCAGGGAGTTATTTCTGCCACCGCTGCGGCTCCGCCACGGGTCCCAGCGTCCCCGGCCACACCACGGCATCGGGCACCCCAGGGACCAGCCCCACACCCCCCCACCCCCCCCACCAAACCCCTTTGCAAATCCCCCAAATGGCTTTATTTTAACCACCCCAGAGCACTTTTTTTTTGGGGGGGGGGACTTCTCATGGCCAGCAGTAGCCCAGGCGCGTCCCGCGGCTGCTCCCGGTGATGCCGCGGTGGGAGCCGAGGTTGGGAACCGCCGCCGGAGCCGACCCCGAGTGAATCTTCCACGCCCGGGGGGATGCGGCACCCCGAGGCCTTCGTCCCCCGAGGAAGAGGAGCGAGTGGCGGCCTCTTCCATCGCCGCCGCAACGGGTGGGGGCGGGAAACGAGGCCACGGCTCCAGGGGCGGCCCCGAGACCCGGCGGCCGATAAATTAAGTGGAATTTCATAGGAAAAAAAAACAAACCCAATTAGATCCCCGGGGGGGGGGGCGGGTTTGAAGCCACTCCCAAAGCGCCAGCCAAGGGGCCCCATCCCAAAGTGCGTATGGGGGGGCGGGGGGAACCCTCCGTCCCCGCCCGCACCCCCCCAGCAGGGGCAGCCCGGGGACCCCCGGGGCTGCTTTTAACAGGGGGCTTCACCCCGCTCCCCCCGGGAAGCGGGACCTGGGGGGTTCCACCCCCCCACCCCCCCCCCAGACCACGCAGCAGCCCGGCTCCTCTTCCCCGCTGGTTTATTCTTTACACATGCTAAAAGCCCCCCCCCCCCGCACTCCCCCAGGGGAGGGGACGGGGACGGTGACAATGAGAGGAGCGTTGGGAGGGGGGCAGTGTCAGGATGGGGAACATCCCAGTGCTGGGGGACCCCCGGTTTCCCCATGGTGGGCTGCAGCGAGACCTGTCCGTCCCCGCCCCCCCCCCCCCCCGCAGTGTCCCACCCCCGGGACAGGACGGGGGGCTTCCCTCGCTCAGGGGACACCGGTGTCCCCCTGCCCCACACGTCCCCGGCGGCCAGCGTCGCCACGGATGGGAAAAGCTGGGGCTGCCCCAGGGCAAGTGGCATTTCCACGCCATGCCCCCGCACGGGGGCCACCTCCACGCCGGGGGACACGGGACTCAGCCGTGTCCCCCCCACATCGACCCCCCCAGCTTCACCCGGGGTCCTGGCTCAGGGGTGGGCGAGGGGTAGGGAAGGGCTGAGCCCCGCCCCGGGCCCTGCTCGCCGAGGACGGGGCAGCCCCGGCAGGACGGAGGTCAGGATGGGGCCGTGCCCTCGTGCAAGAAGGGGGTGTCCGCCGCGGGCGGGGTTGGGGTGGGGTGGGGGGTCCCGGGACCCCGCAGCCGCTCAGGGCCCCGACTCCTTCTTCCGCTTCTGGAAACGACGGAATTTCCCCTGGATGGCGAGCGCGGCTTTCTCCGTCTCGGGGGCGCTCAGGTCGATGTCGATCTCTTCCTCCTCCTCCTCCACCTTCTTGGGGTCCACGGCTTTGGCTGGCGGTTGGGGGGGGGGGGGGAAGGGGGGGGGGCTGCCCTGGTTACAGCCTGGCACCCCCAGACTCGCCCCAGCACCCAGAACCCCCCCTCCGCAGGGGACACGCAGGGGGGCACCCCATCACCCTCCCAGGGGACAGGGGAAGGACAGAGCAGGTCCCCAAATCTATCTAGGTGCCCCCCCCCTCCATGGTGGGGACACCGATCCTGGGGGTCCCAGGTGCCGGGGCAGAGCGGGGGTCCCGGGGGGGGGAGGGAGGGGCATGTGACAGAGGTGACACTGGTGATGGGGCACCCCGTGGGGTGCACCCCGCCGCTGCCGGGGGGTCCTCACCTTCCTCCTGCCCGCCGGGGGCCTCTGCTGCGGAGGGGGGCTCATGGGGGCTGCGCTGCGGAGAGAGAGAAAAGGGGGAACCCGGGGGTGACACGGGGCCCCCGGCAGCAAACCCGCGCCGGGGGAGGGGGGAACGGGGGAGACACGGGCTCCGCTTTGCCGGAGACCCCCCCCGGGGTCACCCCCCCGCCTCCAGCCCCCCTCTTCCCCGGGGGTGCAGCATCCTCGCCGCATTCCCAGGGCAATTCCGCTCCCGGCCCGTTGCTATAAAAATAAGGGGGGAAAAGGGGGAAAAAAACCCCCTTGTGCTGCCGGGCACCGGCACCGGCGTCTCACCTCGCTCATGGCCGCTCCGGTGCCGGTGCCGCCGCCGCTCCCGATGTGCGGCGCCCCGCGCTCCGCCACGGCTTTTATAGGGACGCGGATGAGTGACAGCGGCGGGCAGCCAATGGGAGGCGGGGGGGCGGGGCAAGGTGGGGACACGCCCGCCCCGCCCCCCCCCCCCCCCCGGCATGACCCCTTCCCCCCCCAACCTCGACGCCCCGCGGAGCCGGAGCCGGTGGGGGGACCCGGGGCCATCGTCACCCCTCGGGGTCCTGCCGTCCCCCCGGGCACCCCGGAGGTGGGGGGGGAGGGACACCGGGGGGGGTGACACAAGGACACCGGTGGCACCTCCCCGTGGTGGCCGGTGACCTTCCTCTGGGGTCACCGATGGCAGGACGGCCACCGGTGTGGTCCCCATCCCCGCCACCACCCCGTGTCCCCCCGCCTGTCCCCCGTGTCCGCCGTCCCTGTCCCCGTGTCTCACACACTGTGTCCCTGTCCCCGCCTGTGTGTCCCCCCCCGCCCCAGTGCCGCCTGTCCCCGCCCGCCGCAGCCTCCCTCAAGTTCAAGGTTCAAACTCCACGGGACTGCGACGGCGGGGACAAGCGGGGACCGGGTGGCCCCTGGCTACGCGGCGGCGAGCACCGGGCACCGGCGGGCACCGGGTCCCAGGTAGTGGCACCAACAGACACCGGCCGCCTTCGGGGGTGTCACGCGGTGGTGACCGGGGCGGGAGGTCGCAGTGGCGGGTCGGCGCACAAAGGCATTGCGCCAGGGGGACATGGTGGCTTCGAGGGGACATGTAGGGGACACACACCCCGCCGCTGTCCTACAGGCTCTGTCCTCACTGCGGTCACCCCCGGTCCGGGCACTGTCACCGACGTCTCCGGCCATGTCCACGTCGAGCCCCTCGGACGCGGAGAGCAGCCCCCGCCTGCCACGGGGTCCCCGCGTCCCTGGGGGGGAGGACACGGAGCCGGGGGAGGAGAAGGTCTGCGCCGTGTGCGGGGACCGCGCCACCGGGTACCACTTCCACGTCATGACCTGCGAGGGCTGCAAGGGCTTCTTCAGGTGGGGGCTGCCACCGCGGGGGGGACGCAGGGGGGGACAGGGGACGGGATGGGACAGGACAGAGCGGGGGGGACAAGATGGGATGGGGCAGGACAGGATTGGAAAGGACAAGATGGGATGGGATGGAGGAAGGGGACAGGGCAGGAGGGGACAGGACAATTTGGGACATGACAAGATGGGCTGAAATGGGACAGGACAAGATGGGATGAGACAAGTTGGGATTAAACGGGATGGGATGGGACAAGGGGACAGGGCAGGATGGGACAGATGGGATGGGACAGGGCAATTTGGGACGGGACAGGACAATTTGGGACAAGATGGGCTGCAATGGAACCAGATGGGATGGGATGGGATGAAACGGGATGGGATGGGACAAGATGGGATGGGACAAATGGGATGATGGGACAAGACACAACGGAATGGGATGGAACAAGATGGGACAGGACAGGACGGGGTGGGACAAGATGGGCTGCAATGGGACAGGATGGGATGGGACGGGATGAAATGGGATGGGATGGGACAAGGAGACAGGGCAGGATGGGACAGATGGGATGGGACAGGACAAGATGGGCTGAAATGGGATGGGACAGAATGGGATGGGACAAGTTGGGATGAAATGGGACAGGACTGGACAAGGGGACAGGGCGGGATGGGACAGGATGGGATGAAATGGGATGGGATGGGACAAGGGGACAGGGCAGGATGGGACAAAGGAGATGATGGGACAAGACACAATGGAATGGGATGGAACAAGATGGGACGGGACGGGACAGGACGGGGTGGGACAAGCCGGAATGGCCGCTGCCACCCCACGCTTGGACCACCCGGCTTCTCCGGGACACAGCGCTGACGGGGTCCATGAAGCTGGAGGTGTCCCCTGTTCCGGGACATCCTGTCCCCCCCGGTGACAGCGACCGTCCCCTCATGGCCGTGCCTGTGTCCCCCCCCCCACACCTCCAGGCGCTCCATCAACAAGGGCGTCCGCTTCACCTGCCCCTTCTCCCGGAGCTGCCCCGTCACCAAGGCCAAGCGGCGGCAGTGCCAGGCCTGTCGCCTCCAGAAGTGCCTGGACGTGGGCATGCGGAAGGACAGTGAGTGACATGGGGACAGCGGGGGGAGGGGGGGGGGGAACAGGACGACACGGCGGGAGAGGGGAGGGGGTGACGCAGGGGAGACCTGGGGAGGGAGGCCCTGGGTGGGAGGACATGGGGAAAAGGGGACGAGGGGACCTGGGGGGGGACACAGGGGACGGAGAGGACTGGCCTGGGTGGGGTGGCAGGGGAGGACATGGGGGTAGAGGGGACAGGGCAGCCCTGGGGTGAGGGGACAGTAAGGGATGGGGGCACAGGGGTGACAGCAGGGGACAGAGGTGACAGGAGGGGATGGGGGCACACAGGTGACAGCAAGGGACAGAGGGACAGAAGGGACAGCAAGGGACAGGGGGACAGAGGTGACAGGAGCAGATGGGGACACAGAGGTGACAGCAGGGGACAGATGTGACAGGAGGGGATGGGGACACAGAGGTGACAGCAAGGGATGGAGGTACAGGGGTGACAGCAGGGGATAGAGGGACAGAAGGGACAGCAAGGGACAGGGGCACAGAGGTGACAGCAGGGGACAGAGGGACAGAAGGGACAGCAAGGGACAGGGGGACAGAGGTGACAGGAGGGGATGGGGACACAGAGGTGACAGCAGGGGACAGAGGGACAGAAGGGACAGCAAGGGACAGGGGCACAGAGGTGACAGGAGGGGATGGGGACACAGAGGTGACAGCAGGGGACAGAGGTGACAGCAAGGGATGGGGGCACAGAGGTGACAGCAAGGGACAGAGGGACAGAAGAGACAGCAAGGGACAGGGGCACAGAGGTGACAGGAGGGGATGGGGACACAGGGGTGACAGCAAGGGACAGAGGTGACAGAAGGGGATGTGGAGCGAGGGGGCGAGGGGGACCCCGGTGGGGAGAGGGGACGGCGTGGCAGGGGGTGTCTGCGCCGCCGGCGTCCCCGGTGCCCGTGCCGGGGGGGGTGACGGTGGCGGCGGGTGGCAGTGATCATGTCGGCGGAGGCACTGCGGCGACGGCGGGCGCAGCGGCGGGCGCGGGAGCGGCGGGGGGGGCTGACGGCGGAGCAGCGGGACCTCATCGCCATCCTCATCGCCGCCCACCGCCGCACCTTCGACTCCAGCTTCTCCCAGTTCGCCCACTACTGGGTGAGTGGGGACATCCCCCCCCCCCTCCCCTCCCCCCCCCCCCAGCCCCTCTCCGTCCCCGTGAGCGTCCCATCACGGCGCTGATCCCCTCCCCGGCCTCGTCGGCCGTAGCCCGCCGTGCGCCTCTACGTGCCCAGCCCGCGGCCGCAGAGCCCGTCGCAGCCCGGTGACCCCGTCGCGTGGCCGCCGTCCCCACCGCCCCCCGACTGCCTGGCCGAGGACGTGCTGCCCGACGTCTTCTCCATGCTGCCCCACATCGCCGACCTCAGCACCTTCATGATCCAGCAGGTCATCAACTTCGCCAAGGAGATCCCGGCTTTCAGGTCCGCGGGGGTCGGGGCCGGGGGACACGGGGGACGCCTCCAACGCCACCCACCCCCCCCCCCCCCCCCCGTGGCCCTGACACCCCTCCGTGTGTGTGTGTGCGTGCGTGTCCCCCCGGCCCCGGCAGGACCTTACCCATCGACGCCCAGATCTCGCTGCTGAAAGGAGCCGCCCTGGAGATCTGCCAGATCCAGTTCAACACCGTCTTCAACGCCGAGACCAACGCCTGGGAGTGCGGGCAGCACTGCTACACCATCCAGGACGGCGCCCTGGGTGAGGAAGGGGCCGGGGTGGGGGGGAAAAACACGGGACGACGACACACACACACACGACGCGGTGGGTGGTGGCCCCGCCATGCGTCCCTCCCCAGCTCACCCCCCCCGCGCGCTCCCCCCAGCCGGTTTCCAGCAGATCTACCTGGAGCCGCTGCTCAAGTTCCACATCAGCCTGAAGAAGCTGCGGCTCCACGAAGCCGAGTACGTCCTGCTGCAGGCCATGCGGCTCTTCTCGCCAGGTAAGGGAGCGCGGGGACGGCGGCGGGGCGTCCCCCGCCTCCCCTACCCTGACACCCCCCCTGACACCCCCCCCCAGACCACGCCGGCATCGCCCAGCGGGACTTCATCGACCACTTCCAGGAGAAGGTGGCCCTGACCCTCAAGAGCTACATCGACCACCAGCACCCCATGCCCGAGGGCAGGTACGTGCCCCGGGGAGGGTGGTGGCACAACGGTGTGTGTGTGTCCCCCCCCTACACCGGGTCCGAGCCGGGTGCTTTTCCACACACCCCCCCCCCCCCCCCCCCCCAGGTTCCTCTACGCGAAGCTGCTGCTGCTGCTGACGGAGCTGCAGACGCTGAAGGCGGAGAACACCCGGCAGATCCTCCACATCCAGGACCTGTCCTCCATGACCCCCCTGCTCTCCGAAATCATCAGCTAGAGCCCACGCCGCCCCCCCCCCCTCCCCGGTTACCCCCACCCCCCCCAGGGGGGGGTTCTCCCCGGCCGCCACCCGCACTTTACAGGCCAAAGTAAAGCTCCTTTATTTTTCCAGGCTCCGTGGCTGCGTGCGCCCGGAGGGAAGCGCGGTGCCGGGGCGAGGAGGGCGGCGCGGGCGAGCGCCGGCAGGGCAGGGGGGGGGCAGTCAGAACACCCCCCCCCTCCCATCCTCAGCCCAAAGGTGCCAACGGCCACCACGCGCCGTCACACAGTGTCCCCCGGCCGCCAGGGACACCCCCTCCCCGACCTCCACGGGCTCCTTCCCCCCCGGCAGCGCGGTGCGAGAGCGGGGGCCCGGCCGGTGTCCCCCCCCGCGGCGCGGCGGCTCCCTGAGCAGGACGGTGGCACGTGCCAGCGGCCCCCCCGCCGCGGCCCCTCAGCCCACGATGACGCTGAAGCCGCAGTGGAAACGGTTCTTCCAGTGGTTGAGGAAGGCGCCCAGAGCCAGGGTGACGGGCAGCGGGGGCAGCTTCTTCTCCAGCACCCCCCCGACGCTCCAGTTACTGTCCAGGAGCCCTGCCGGGGGGGGGGGACGACGGGGGGGGGGGGGACACAGGGTCACGCCCGGCCAGCTCTGGGTCTGCCGGGTGCCCCCACGGCTCCTCGCTCACCTCTGAAGACCATGTTGGCTTGCGGCAAGTTGAGCTGGTAGCCAAAGGCGAAGGTGGTGTCCTGCAGCCGCGTGTTGGCCTCCAGCTCCACCCCGACCTGCACCTGGCGGGGGGGGGGGGTAGGGGCAACGTGAGGCCCTGAGGGTGGGGGGGGGTAAAAGGGACCCACAGGGGACAGGGACGCGTGAGGGGGACAGGGACGCTCACCTGCTCGTTGGCTCGGTGGTAGTAGCTGGCGTGGGCGCCGCCGTAGCCCACGTTCAGCGTCGCCACCCACTTCTGAGCTGGAAGAGAGATGCAAAACGGAGGGCGAGGGCAACCGGGGCGTCGTGTGTGTCCCCGTCCCCCGCTCAGGGCCTGGGTGGGACCCTTGGGGACGTGCCCGCCACCCCCCTGGCGCCCACCTACCCGTGTATTTGCCCGCCAGCGTGAGGATGGCACCCTCCTCCCCCGGCCGCCGGTGATAAACCATCTCCCCACCCAGCACCAGGCGGGAGGTGACGCTCTGGAGAAAATGGGCCACCAGGATCACTGCGGGGACAGCACGGCCCTCAGCGCTCGGTGTGTCCCCCCCCCCCGCCTCACGCCGGGCCCGGTAGCTGTGGGGCGGAATCGGGGCTGGGGTGGGGGGGGGGGGGACGGGGAGGGACAATCCCCGCTCACCGGACTCGCCGAGGAGGTCGGGGTTGCCCAGGGTGAGGGTGGCGGTGCAGTCGTCCCCCCGGTACTCGCCGTCGAATTGCCACGTGACGAATTTGGCTTGGTGCGTCTGCGAGGGGACGGGCAGCGCGGCGGGTCCTGCCACCGTCCTGGAGTGACGGAGACCGACCTCCCCCCCCCGCCCCCCAACCCCGTACCCAACCCCCCGCACCCCGGGGTGCGCTCCCGCCCGCTCCCACCTGGAAGACGGCTTTGGTGCGGATGCGCTCGGCCAGGAGGTGCAGCACCTGGGCGTTGAGGCTGCCGCTGTTGTCCATGTCCCCAACCAGCGTGGGGAAAGCCTGGGGACAATGCGGGGGGGGGGGTGGGGTGTCAGCGGAGGGGACGGTGACACCCCCTGTGCCTGGTTTGAGCTGCGGGCTGGGACCCCCCTCGCCCGGAGATAACTGTCACCCATCCTGGTGGCACCCCTGTGCCACCCAACCACCCCCATTTCAGAGCCTCACAGCCACCCCGAGGCCACCCCCCAGCCCAGAGCCACCCCAGGGCCACCCACCGTGGGCCACCCAAAGCCACCCACCATCCCAGGGCCGCCCTGAGGGCGCTCACTATCCCAGAGCCACCCCAGGACCACCCTGAGGCCACCCACCACGGGCCACCCCGAGGCCACCCAACATCCCGGGGCCACCCTGAGACCACCTTGAGGCCATCTACTGTCCCAAGGCCACCCCGAGGCCACCCACCACCTCAGGACCACCATGGCCACCTGAGACCACACACCAGCCCAGGGCTACCCCAAGACCACACCGAGGCCACCCACCATCCCAGGGCCACCCCAAAGCCACCCATCACCCCAGGACCACCACGGTCACCCTGAAGCCACCCACCATCCTAAGGCCACCCCAAGGCCACCCACCACCCCAGGGCCACCCTGAGACCACCCTGACACCATCTACTGTCCCAAGGCCACCCTGAGGCCACCCATCACCCCACGGCCACCACGAGGCCACCCCCCATCCCAGAGCCACCCCAGGGCCACCCACTGTGGGCCACCCAAAGCCACCCACCATCCCAGGGCCGCCCTGAGGCCACTCACTATCCCAGAGCCACCCCAGGACCACCCTGAGGCCACCCCCCATCCCGGGGCCACCCTGAGACCACCTTCAGGCCATCTACTGTCCCAAGGCCACCCCAAGACACCCCAAAGCCACCCACAACCCCAGGGCCACCCTGAGACCACCCTGCCACCATCTACTGTCCCAAGGCCACCCTGAGGCCACCCATCACCCCACGGCCACCTCGAGGCCACCCCCCATCCCAGAGCCACCCCGGGACAACCTCAAGGCCACCAACCGTCCCAGGGCCACCGTGGGCCACCCCGGGGTCTCACCTCGGTGGGGCTGAGCTGCCGGTCGCCCACGAAGGTGGCGTTGAAGTGGTAGCTGGAGAGGCTGAGGGTGCTCATGTGCACCGCGTGCGTCACCTGCGGGGACAGCCCCTCAGCAGGGGGGACGAGGGGTGGCAGCGCCCCCACCCCCCGCCCCCAGCGCGTCCCCCTGTGTCCCCCCGACCTGGAAGTGGCTGCTCAGCATCTTGTTGACGATCAGCTTCACTCCCTCCATCTGCTGCGGGAAAACCTCTGGGGGACACGGCGGGGAGATGAGGGGGGCCACCACTGCCACCCCCCAGAGCCACCGCTGCCACCCCCCGGAGCCACCGCTGCCACCGTGTTCCCCCCCAGAGCCACCGCTGCCACCGTGTCCCCCCCCCCAGAGCCACCGCTGCCACCCCCCGGAGCCACCGCTGCCACCGTGTCCCCCCCCCCAGAGCCACCACTGCCACCCCCCAGAGCCACCGCTGCCACCCCCCAGAGCCACCGCTGCCACCGTGTCCCCCCCCCCAGAGCCACCGCTGCCACCGTGTTCCCCCCCAGAGCCACCGCTGCCACCGTGTCCCCCCCCCAGAGCCACCGCTGCCACCCCCCGGAGCCACCGCTGCCACCGTGTCCCCCCCCCAGAGCCACCGCTGCCACCGTGTTCCCCCCCAGAGCCACCGCTGCCACCCCCCAGAGCCACCGCTGCCACCGTGTCCCCCCCCCGGAGCCACCGCTGCCACCCCCCGGAGCCACCGCTGCCACCGTGTCCCCCCCCCAGAGCCACCGCTGCCACCCCCCGGAGCCACCGCTGCCACCGTGTCCCCCCCCCAGAGCCACCGCTGCCACCCCCAGGAGCCACGGCTGCCACCGTGTCCCCCCCCAGAGCCACCGCTGCCACCCCCAGGAGCCACGGCTGCCACCGTGTCCCCCCCCAGAGCCACCACTGCCACCCCCCGGAGCCACCGCTGCCACCCCGCCCTGGGCCAGTCCCCCGGTGCCACCCCACCTCTCCCAGGGCCACCCCCAGGCCACTCCCCCCCCGTCACCCCTGTGCCCCCCAGCACCAGCCTGTCCCCCGGCACCGCCGGGACCCCCCACTGCTGCCGGGGCAAGCGAGGGACCGGCCCCGGTGTGTGTCCCCGGTCCTGGTAACCCCCAGCCCGGTGTCCCCCCCCCGACCCTGGTGACCCCCCCGCGTCGGCCCGCTGTCACCTCCGACACCAATGTTCCCGCAAACTGGTGTCCCCACCAGCCCGGTGCCACCCCCGCCGGTCCCGGTGCCCCCTCCCGGCCCCGGTACCCCCAGCCCCGGTGACCCCCCCCCCCGGCCCGGTGTCCCCCCCAGCCCCAATGTCCCTGCAAACCGGTGTCCCCATCACGCCAGTGCCACCCCCGGTCCCGGAGTCCCCTCCCGACCCCGGTATCCCCACCAGCCGCGGTGCCACCCCCGACACCGGTGTCCCCAGCCCCGGTACCACCCCCGACCCCGGTGGTAACCCCCCCGCCCGATGTCCCCCCGTCCCCAATGTCCCCGCCAGCCCGGTGCCACCCCCGACCCCGGTGCTCCCTCTCGACCCCGGTGTCCCCTCAGCCCCGGTGTCCCCCCGGCCCCAGTGTCCCCAGCCCCGGTGTCCCCTCGGCCCCGGTGTCCCGCCTACTCCGTGTCCCCAGCCCCGGTGCCCCCCTCGGTCCCGTGACCCCCGGTGCCCCCCCGTCCCCACCTTTGCACTGCCGGTGCAACTCATCGAAGCTGCCGGGACTACCGAGCGGCTCCCCCCGACGCGGGGCGCGGGGAGCGGCGGGACCCAGCACGTTGCCCATGTCCCGGCCCGGCCTTACGGCCGCCCGCCCCCCCCGTCCCCGCCGGGCGCCGCCATCGCGGCCGCGGGCGCCGCCGCCGCCGCCGCCGGAAGCGGCTTCTCGAGGCCGCGCCCGCGCGAGGCCGCCGCCGCCGCCATGACGGGCACGGGCAGCGCTGGCCGCCCATTGGCTGAGCCCGCGGGGGGGCGGGCCAGCGCCGGAACGTGCTCCTCTGGAAACCCAGACCCGCGCTGCGACGTTCCGGGGCTCTCGCGTTCCGGCCCCGGGCCCCCGCGTCCTGAGGGTCCCCCCCCTGTGTCCCGTGTCCCCTCCGCGTCCCGTGTGTCCCCATGTCCTCCCTGTTCCCGTCACACCCTGTCCCTCCATCTCCCATCATCCACCCCCTCCATGTCCCGTTCCTCCCATGCCCCCTCTGTCCCCCTCCCCATGTTCCTGGATCCCCTGGCTGTGTCCCAATTCCCTCCTACGTCCCCCACCATGTCCCCTCTCTGTGTCCCCCCATGTCCCTTCCCTGTGTCCCCACCACATCCCGTCTCCCCGCCATCTCCCCCTCCCTCTGTCCCCTCCTTGTCCTGCATCTCCACTCCCATGTCCCCCCTCCTTGCCCCATGTCCCTGTCCCTGCCCCATGTCCCTCCCTGTCCCTGTCCCTGTCCCTGTCCCTGTCCCCTGCTGCCGTCACCAGCAGCTTTCCTGGAAAAGGCTTAGAGGGGAAGGGGCCCCGGTGGCCCCACAGGTGACCCGGGGGACAACGAGTTTTTGTCCCCGGTGCCACCCAGGTGCCCTTTGGCCGCGTGTCCCCAGACAGTGCCGGCACTGGCCCCCAGCCCGGCCCCACGGCGGGGTGTCCCCAGGGTCCGTGTCCATCCCCCCCCCCCGCCTGCCCCATGGGTGCCCCCTCCGGGACCCCCGCGCTGAGTCACGGCGTCACGTTGGCGGCCGAGGGTCAGCGATAAGGCGGGCGACGACCTTCGCCCCACGGCAGCCGGCGGTGACCGGGGTGGGCCGGGGTGTGCAGCCCCCCGGGGCGGCCCTGCCGAGCCGGGACCCCAGGGTGCAGCGGCCACCGGAACCCCGGGACGGGGCAGAGGGGCTGCGGTGGGGGCGGGGGGACCCTGGGGGTCCCGTGGGGTCACAGCCCCAACACGCCGTGGGGCCACACGCCTCACAGGGACACTGCGTGCCACGGGGCCACCACTGGCCGTAGGGCTCCAACGTGCCACAGGGCAACTGTGTACCTCCAGAGCACGAACGTGCCATGGGGTTACCACGTGCCACAGCGTCACTGCGTGCCATGGGGCAACCCCCACTGTGGCAGCCCTGGCCCCCAGGACCCCCCCACAGCCCAAACCCCTTTGTCACCCACTGCCCAGGGCCACGGGGCGTTGGGGACGCAAGGACAGGACCCGGGGTGTGGGGCCAGCCCCGGTGAGGATGAGGAGGGGCCGTCCCCCGCAGCGACCCTTACCCCCGCCATGTTTACCCAGGCGGTGGCGGGGGCCGGCACGGCCCCCCCCAGACCAGGGGCGGGAGCTGGCCCCGGGGGATATAAGCAGCCCCCGAGGGGGCACCCGCAGCCCCACACCCCCAGAGTCCTGCTCAGGTGAGCGGCAGACAGCACCCAGCGCCTGGGCAGGAGGGGGGTGTGGGGCAGGGATGGGGCAGGAGGAGGGTGTGGGGCAGGGATGGGGCAGGAGGGGGCTGCAGGGCAGCAGGGAGCCATGGGGCAGGAGGGGGCCATGGGGCAGGAGGGGGCCATGGGGCAGGGATGGAGCAGGATGGGGCTGTGGGGCGGGGGGTGCTATGGGGTGGGATGGGGCAGGAGGGGGCTGCGGAACAAGACAGGGCTGCAGGGCAGAGATGGGGCCGTGGGGCAGGAGGGGGCCGTGGGGCAGGAAGGGGACTGAGGTTCACGGGTGGGACGGGGCAGGGCTGGGGCAGGAGGGGGAGAGTGGGGCAGCCGCGGGGCAGGGCTGGGGCGGGGGAAGGGGCTGTGGGGCAGGAGGGGCCAGCAGAGCCATGGGTCGGGCTGTCGGCCGCTGACCCCGTCCCCCGCAGCCCCCAGCCCCGCCGAGATGAAGGTGCTGGCGGCCGCCCTGGTGCTGCTCTGCGCCGGCTGCCTGCAGGCCGCCATGGTGAGGCGGCAGGCCCCGGACGAGGAGCCCGCCCCGCCGCCCGTCGACGACTTCTTCACCCGCCATTTCCAGTCCTTCTCCGACTTCGTCACCAAGGACCTGCCCCAGAGGCTGCAGGCCCAGGAGCTGCGCAGCCAGGCCGAGTACGGGGCGGGGGGGGGACGGACACAAGGGATGGGGGGGGGGACGACGACAACGGACGCCTCTCGGCCTCCCCTTACCATCCTCCTCTCCCCCAGGGCCTACCTGGACCGGGCTAACAAGCAGCTGACGCCGCTGGCCCAGGAGCTGCGCACCAACGTCGTCGGCTTCTTCTCCTCCCTGCTAGACCTGGGCAAGGCCGAGGGGCAGCCCTGAGCCCTGCCGTGGCGGGCCTCCCCCCATGACAATAAAGCCCTGGAGCTGCTACTGTGTCCCTGGTGCTGTGTGGGGTCGAGGGGGGGGGGACGGGGACGGGACACGGGGGACACCCCCCGGGGAGGGATGAGCGCGGCTGAGACCCGACAAAACTCATCTCTGCCAGCACCAAAGATGGAGGCGCCGCGGCGGCGTCGCGCCCTGCCCGTGACCGTAGTAAAGATGGCGGCGCCACCCACACCACCACACACCCCCCCCCCCCCGTCGCCGTCGCGTCACGCCCCTAAGCAAAATGGCGGCGCCTCCGTCGGCGTCACTTCCGCCCCCGGCCAAGATGGCCGGCTTCCGGCGGCGGCGGGGCCATGGCGGATGAGGCGGCGCGGCGGGCGGTGGCGGAGCTGCCGCTGCTGCGGACGGCGGCGGGGCCGCGGGACCGGGAGGGCTGGGCGCCGCGGCTGAAGGAGGAGTACCGCGCCCTCATACAGGTGCGCCCGTACCGGGACCCGCCGGCACCTCCGGATCGCTCCCCGGGCCCTCGCCGCTTCCCCTCCCTGTTCCTCCCACACTTCTCCCTCCGCCGTTTCAACCCCCGGTTGCCCTTCCCGGTTCGTCCCCCGGTTCCCTTCCAGGTCCCTTTCCCGGTTCCCATCCTGGTCCATCCCCCGGTTCCGCGGTTCGTCCCCCGGTCTCTTCCCGCCGCCTCGGTTCACCCCCCAGTCCGTCCCCCCGCCCCGGTCCGGTCCCCGCTCACCCCCGGTCCCCTTCCCGGTCCGTCCCCCGGTTCCCCATCCTGTTCCCTCTCCGGTCCCCTTCGCGGTTCGTCCCCCGGTCTCTCCCTGCCGTCTCGGTTCACCCCCAGTCCGTCCCCCCCTGCTCCTCGCTCGCCCCCGGTTCTCCTTCTGTCCCGTCCCCCGGTTCCCGGTCCCCTTCCCGCTCCGTCCCCCGGTTCCCCGTCCCGTCCCCCCTCTGGTCCCCTTCGTGGTTCGTCCCCCGGTCTCTCTCCCCAGCCTCGGTTCACCCCCCGGTCCCCGCTGTCCCTCCGTTCCCCTCCCGTCCCGTTCCCGGTCCATCCCCCGGTCCCCTTCCCGATCCGTCTCCCGGTTCCCTTCCTGCATCCCGGTCCCCTTCCAGGTTCCCCTGCTGTCCCGTCCCCTCTCTGGTCCCGGTCCCCTTCGCGGTTCACCCCCCCCAGTCTGTGTGTCCCCCCCCCGGTCCCCGCTCACCCCCGTCCCCCCCCCCCCCCCGGCAGTACGTGGAGAACAACAAACGCGCCGATAACGACTGGTTCCGCCTGGAGTCCAACGCCGAGGGCACCCGGTGGGTGAGCGGGGACGACGTGGCGGGGGGGGACAACGGACACGGGACCGGGCCACCCCCCACCCCGGAGACGCTCCGGTGTCCGGTGGGGGGGGTCCCGGGACTGAGGGCCGGCGGGGGCCGGGCCCTCCCGCCATGTGCCGCAGGTGGTTCGGGAAATGCTGGTACGTCCACGAGCTGCTCAAGTACGAGTTCGCCATCGAGTTTGAGGTGAGGGGGGGGTGGGGGGCGCTGGGCGGGGGGGGGGCAGCTGGGGGGGGTGTGTGGGGCTGCTGACCCCCATGTCTGTGTCTGTCCTGTCCATGTGTCGTCCGTGTCCCCCCCCCGCCCCCCAGATCCCGGTGACCTACCCCGCCACCGCCCCCGAGATCGCCATCCCCGAGCTGGATGGGAAGACGGCCAAGATGTACAGGTGGGGGGGGGGAATTTGGGGGGGGGGGGGTGTCCCTGGGGGGGTCGGGGGGGGGTCTGACGGCTTCCCCCCCCCCTTCTCCCTGCAGGGGGGGTAAAATCTGCCTGAGCGACCACTTCAAGCCCCTCTGGGCCAGGAACGTCCCCAAATTCGGCTTGGCCCATCTGATGGCGCTGGGGGTGAGTCGGGGGGGGGGGGGCGTCTCCATGGCGGGGGGGGGGGGGGGGGGGGTGTGTGTGTCCGTGTGTCCCCACGGGGGTGGGGGAGTGTCCCCGTGGGTCGCTCACCCCTTGTTTCCGCAGCTGGGCCCCTGGCTGGCCGTGGAGATCCCGGACCTCGTGGCCAAAGGCATCATCCAGCACAAGGAGAAGTGAGCGATGGCGGCCGAGGGGGGGGGGGCAATGGAGGGGTGCTGCCCCCCTCCATGGGAGGTGTCACACCCCCCCCCCCCCCCCAGCTGCTCCCCCCCCCCCCCATCCTGCTTTGCTGCTGTCCCCCCAATAAACTCTTCATTCCCCGCCTGCTGCTCTGGGGGTTCCTCGGGGGGGGGGTCTTGCCCCCCCCCACCCCAGCCCTCGGGGCTCCGACCTTGCCGTGACGCTTCCACAGAGGACGCTGTCGCTTTAAGAGGACGTGGCGCGGCGGCCCCTTTAAGAGCGGGGGGGTGGGGGGGGGGAGGACGCCGCTCGGTTTCCATGGTGACGCGGTGCGTCACGCGTAAGGTGGGGGGGGGCGCGGCGCGGCGGCGGCGCGTGCGCGGCGTGAGGCGCGAGGCCGGGCGGGGGCGGGGCCTGGGGCGGGGAGGAGCAAAGATGGCGGCGGGCGGTGCGGGAGTTGTTGCCATGGCGGCCCGCGGGAGGTGCGGCGGGAGGGGGGGGCCCGGCGGGGGCAGGGGGCACCGGCGACACCGGAGGAGGGGAGTGGGGGGGGGACACGGGGAGGGGGAAGGGAGGGTCGAGGCGGGGAGGGGTTTTGCGGGGCCCGGGGGGAGGAGCAGGCAGCGAGGCCTGGTGGGGGGGACAGCGGAAAGGTGTCCCCCCCCACCCCGCCCCGGTACCGGGCAGGGGCTGGGACACGGAGGGGGGTACCACGGCCCCGGGAGGGGCGGGGAATGGGTGCTGTGAGGTGGGGGAGAGCAGAGCAGGGGACAGTGGCCCCGTGGGATGGGGCGGGCGGGGACGGGGACAGGCAGGAGTTGGGGGTGGGGGGGGGACACAAGGCGGAGGATGGGGACGGGCAGGGGATGGCGGGGACGGGGCTGGGAGGGGCAGGTAGGAGATGGAAGGGGACAGAGATGGGGGGGACAGGTAGGAGTTGGGGACACGGACGGGGGGACAGGTAGGAGATGGGGGGGATGGAGATTGGGGGGACAGGTAGGAAAGCGGGGGGGACAGGGCTGAGGGGGTACAGGTAGGAGATGGGGGGGGACAAGACTGGAGGGGGACAGGTAAGAGATGAGAGGGGATGGAGAGCCGGGGGGGGACAGGTAGGAGCTGGAAGGGGACGGAGAGGGAGGGGACAGGAGATTGGGGGGACAGGTAGGCGATGGCAGGGACAGGGCTGGGGGGGACGCGTAGGAGATGGGAGGGGATGGAGATTGGGGGGGACAGGTCTGGTGGGGGGGACAGGAGATTGAGGGGATGGGTACAAGATGGGGACAGGGCTGGGGGGGGACGGGCAGGAGATGGAAGGGGATGGAAATGGGGACAGGGCTGGGGGGGGACAGGTAGGAGATGGAAGAGGATGGAGATGGGGGGGACAGGTAGGAGATTGGGGGGGACGGGGCTGGGAGGGGACAGGTAGGAGATGGGGGGTACAGGGTTGGGAGGGGACAGGTGAGGGGGGACAGGCTTGGGAGGGGACAGGTGGGGGGGGACAGGGTCGGGAGGGGACAGGTCTGGGGGGGGACAGGTAGGAGATGGGGGGGAGAGGGCGGGGGACAGGCAAGGCAGGGGGAGATGGGGACAGGTAGGGGACGGGGACAGGTAGGATATGGAGGGGGACGTGGCGGGCAGGGGGAGGCAGAGGACAGGGACAGGCCGGGCAGGGGACAGTGGCCGGGTGGGCCATGGGGCTGGGGGGCTGTTGCCATCGGCACGGCCGACCCCGCGGGGCCCTTCCCCTCCTGCTGGCAGCTCGCGGCTCTGGCCGTGCCACGGCCCCCGCGGCTGCACCGTGGCCATCGTCCCCCCGGAGCCGCTCTCTGGGGACAGCCATCGCCACCCAGCACCGGCGGCCTCGCCATGGGGCCTGCACCCCCCCTGCTGCCGGGTGCCCCCACGGCGCAGGAGCCGGGAGATGGCTGCCCCCCCAGCCGGCTGTACCGTTGCTCCGGGCAGTGTTTTGGTAGAACCCGGAGCGGGTGGGTGGGAAGCACCTGCTCCCGGTGGTGCCGAGCACCCCCGCGAGTCACCCGCCGGCTCAGGGAGCGCGGCACGGCACTTGCCTCCCGTCGGTGAGGGGGGCCGTGGGGTCTCGCCGGGGCTGTGCTGTCCCCCGGTTCCGTCCGGTGACCTGGAGCATCTCTCCTTGTGCTGCAGGGCCCCCGCCGATGGGACTCTCTGTCCGGCCGCTTGCCGCGGGGGGCTGTGATCGGTGCTGGCGGGAGGAGGCGCGGCGAAGAGAGGTGGGTGCGTGCCCCGGTGCCCCCACGCACCGTCCCGGTGCCACCGGCATCAACCTCCTCCCTCTTCCTGCAGGGCTTCCCTCTCGGCCGTCCCCACCATGCCCCAAGCCTCGGAGCACCGCGTCAGCCGGGCCAGGGACCACGCCGTCGTCACCTCCCAACCCAAGGCTGCTGCCAAGCTGCCCAGTGGCCACCGGGCCCTCAGCCAGGAGCGCCATGCCACCGCCCTGGCCTCCGCCGCCGCCAACGGGCTCTCCCCGGCACCCAAACTTCGCCTCCTCCCGCCCCGGCCCAGCACAATGGAGGACCGCGGCAAGAAGCTGGAGCTGGAGCGGGGTCGGGCCTCCAAACGGGGGGAAGCTCTCCGTGTCTCGGCATGTCGGCGGGGGCCCGTGAAGGCAGACCACGCGGTGCGGGTGCCCGGTTCTCCGCAGGCGGGTGCGGTGCCGGGCAGCGCCTCCTTCTCCCTGCCCGCCGGGGCCTCGCTGGCGGAACGTCGGCGGAGCAACCTGGCCCGTTCCAAATCCATCAGCATCGGGGACCTGAGCCAGGGCGGTGGCGGCGGCAGCGGCGGCCGCGCCGAGGACGTGGCGACGGTGCTGAGCCGGCTGGTGCTGAGGGACTGCGGCCACCAGCTGAGCGCCGGCTCGCTGGCTCTCAGGAGGAGCTCCTCTCTCCGGAGGGTCAACGTCTCCCCGGGGCTGGACGGGAAGCCGTCCGCCCCGCTGCTCTCCGTCCGCTCTGAGGGCTGCCCCCGGACTCGTACTGCCCCCGACCCCACGTATGCCCACAGCCCCGACGTCCCGGCGCCCGGCAGCCCGCCCCTGGGCAGAGCCCCGGCACCCGGCAGGACCGAGGAGAAGGCGGCAGCTGTAAGAGCTCCAGGATTTGTCCCTGGCGCGGGGCAGCGGCTTCGGGTGACGCCGCCAGGGTGGGATGGGGATGGTGGTCTCACCTCTCCCCGCTCCGTTCCTCCTCGGGGACTCCCGCTGCGAAAGGCTGGCGTCCCCTCGGTGCTGGGGGGGGGGCCGTGCCCGTTTCCGCATCCGCCTTCTCCCCGCGGAGCAGCCAGGCCCTGTCCTCCACTCGCCCTGGGCCACGTGTGGGGATTAGGTGCCCTGAAATCCCGGGGCCGTCCCTGCGCCGGTGGGGGACGGGGACACGGCTTGGACCCCCGCGGTGCGTCGCCTCACCGGTGGCAAAGGACTGTCCCCCGTTCCCCCCGAGCCGCCCCGCTCCCCGCGGCGCTCTCCCGCACCCCACCGCTGCGGCACGGGGCAGGCGGCTGTGCTTGCCTCCGCTCCCCGTTCTCCGGCCGCCCGCTGTCCCCCCGAGGTGGCTCTCCTGCTAATTAATCCCCCCGAGATGAGCCTCCAGCAAGGCCCAGAATAGCCAGGGGAAATCGGATCAGCTAATGAGCAGTGGCTTAGAGAGGCGAAGGGAACCCGGCAACACCGGTGCGGCAGCGCCATCCCGCCGGCCGGGCGGTGCCGGAGCCGTGCCGGAGCCATGCCGGGGCTGCAGGGAGCCACCTTGGTGGAGCTCCCCCGCAAGCTGCACCGCACCCTGCTCACCAAACGGGAGCTGCAGGGCCGCGGCACCGACATCTCCGAGTCGGTGGTCCACACGGCCGTCATGGGGCTGCTGCTCGTCAGCGGCGAGGTGAAGCCTCCGCGGCCGTTGGTCCGTCTGTGGGGAGCCGAGGGGCGGCCGGAGGGGTTTGCTGCTTGGGGACGGGTCTCACTCCTCTCCCTTTGCGTCCCCGCAGACCCATCACACCCTGCTGCTGGGCTCGGGCCACGTCGGCCTCAGGAACCTGGGCAACACGGTAGGTGCCTGCGTCCCCGCGTCCCCCGAGCCCTCCCGTCCCTCCGTCCTGGGTGTGGAAGGGACCCGGGGTCCCCCTGGCTCGTAGCGGCCGTGACGAAGCAGTTCCCTCCCGCTGTGACCGGCGCGTCCCCAGGGATCCCCCAGCCCCTCGGGGGTCCCCGTGGCACAGACAGGGGTGTGAGGGGACGGTGGGGGACAAGCCGAGGCCCGGTGGCCCCCCCCCAGCCTCCGCAGGGCATCACGGCGTCCCCGCCGTTCTCCTGGCAGTGCTTCATGAACGCCGTGCTGCAGTGCCTGAGCAGCACCAAACCGCTGCGGGACTATTGCCTGCGCCGGGACTTCCAGCAGGAGCAGCCCCCCGGCCCTCGCGCCCCCCAGGAACTCACTGAAGGTGGGACAGGAGGCCCCCCCACCGATAATCTCCCCCCCCCCTCCGCCCCAGCTCTTACATAAACCCGCTGACACCCGGCTTGTCCCTCGTCCCCGCAGCCTTCGCCGACGTCATCGCCGCCCTCTGGCACCCCGACTCCTCCGAGGCCGTCAACCCCGGGCGCTTCAAGGCCATCTTTCAGAAATACGTCCCCTCCTTCACCGGATACAGGTGAGGCTTTCCTCCCCCAACCCCCCACCCCCGCCACCGCCCCCCCTCCCCGGCTCCCGGAGGGTGCGAGGGCTCCGTCCCGCCGCAGTCAGCAGGACGCCCAGGAGTTCCTCAAGTTCTTCATGGACCGGCTGCACGTGGAGATCAACCGCAAGGGCCGCAGGACCCCCAGCATCCTCTCGGACGCCCGGCGCACCCCCGTGCTGGAGGACCCCGAGACGCTGAGGTGAGGGGAGGGGGGGAAAAGGGGTCCCCGGGGCGGGGGGGAGCGGGGTGGCCGGTGGAGGGGGACGCAGCCCCGACCCCCCTACCTTTCCCCGCAGCGATGATGAACGCGCCAACCAGATGTGGAAGCGATACCTGGAGAGGGAGGACAGCAAGATTGTGGGTGAGCGCTGCCGGGTGACCCCCCCCCGGACCCCCCAGTCCCCTCGGAGCGTCCCTCTCTGTCCGGCCTCACCCCCCTGCCTCTACCCCAGACCTCTTCGTGGGACAGCTGAAGAGCTGCCTCAAGTGCCAGGCGTGCGGCTACCGCTCCACCACCTTCGAGGTCTTCTGCGATCTCTCCCTGCCCATCCCAAAGGTAGGGACGAGGCAGAGCCCTCCCCGTCCCACCCAGTCCCCCCTCCCCAGCCCCCCGCCTGACCCTCTCCCCCTGCAGAAAAGCTTTGCCGGCGGCAAGGTCTCGCTTCACGACTGCTTCAGCCTCTTCACCAAGGAAGAGGAGCTGGACTCAGAGAACGCCCCGGTAAGAGGTTGGGGATGGAGGGGGGAGCTCGGTACCCCCCCGGCTCAGCGCCCCCGGCTCCCTCTCACCGTTTCCGTGCCACCGGCAGGTCTGCGACAAGTGCCGGCAGCGGACGCGGAGCACAAAGAAGTTGACCATCCAGCGCTTCCCCCGCATCCTGGTGCTCCGTATCCTTTGGGGAGCGATGGGTGGGGGGCCTGGGGGAAAGTCCCCGAGACCCCCGGAGCTGCCGGGGCTCGGGGTCGGGGGTGTCCTGGGGGGGGGGGGGGGGGCCACCTCTCCATGTGCTTGTGTCCGTGTTTCCCTTGACGCTGGCCAGACTTGAACCGGTTCTCCACCACCCGCTACTCCATCAAGAAGTGCTCCGTCTTCGTGGACTTCCCCCTGCAGCAGCTCAACCTGCGGGAGTTCGCCAGCGAGAAGGCGGGTGAGAAATGCCGGGGGGGGGCGGGGGGGCACACGGGGGAAGGGACAGGGGGAACTCGTCCGGGGGATGCTGTGGGGGGGACAGGGCCGGGGGGATGCTGTGGGGGGACGCTGTGGCGGGGCAGGGGGGATTGCCGTGGGGGAAATGCATCAGGGGGATGCTGGGATGGGGGACATGCTGGGGGGACACTGTGGGGAGGGAGTGGGGGGGGGAACGTATTGGGTGGATGCCGTGGGGGGGACAGGGCGGGAAGGACGCGTCAGGGGGATGCCATGGGGGGAATGCTGTGGGAGGGACAGGGATGGGGGGACACTGTGGGGGGGACAGGGCTGGGGAGACGCATCGGGGGGATGCTGTGGGTGGGACACCGTGGGGGGCACGGGGCAGGGGGGGGGAATGTATCAGGGGGACGCGTTCATAGGGATGCCGTGAGGGGGACGGGGGGATGCTATGGGGGCGCAGGGGGAATGCGTTGAGGGGACGCTGTGGGGGGGCCAGGGTGGGGGGAATGTGTCAGGGGGATGCTGTGGGGGGGGGGACGGGGGATGGGAGGGAAGGAGTCAGGGGGATGCTGAGCTGGGCCTCCCCCCACAGGCAGCCCCGTCTACAGCCTCTACGCCCTCTGCAACCACTCGGGCAGCGTCCACTATGGGCACTACACGGCCTTCTGCCGGGACCCGGCCGGCTGGCGCGTCTACAACGACTCCCGGTAGGTGCCCCCCGACCCCGTCACCCACCCCCCCGCCTCTCCCGGGCCCCAGCCCCCCCTGCCCCGTGCCCATCCGTGGCGGCGGGGGCTGAGGGTGCTGCCGGGTGCTGCCGCAGCGTCTCGCCCATCAGCGAGAACCAGGTCCCGTCCAGCGAGGGCTACGTCCTCTTCTACGAGCTGGAGGAGCCCCCCGGCAGGAGGCCCTGACCTGTCCCCCCCCCCCGCGGCGAGGGCCTGCATGGAGTCCGCGCTGCCCCGGGGCGGGGGCTTTTGTCAATAAATTTACTAAAAAAAAAGAAAAAGAAAAAAAAAAAAAAAAAAAAGAAGAAGAAAAAACTATCCCAAAACCTCGAAAAGCCGAAGTTTGGAGGGGGGAAGGGGCAGCTCTGGCTGGGGCGTGGGGGGGCGGGGCTAAGGGCAGAAGAGGGCGTGGCTACGGGGTAAGGGGGCGGGGCTACGGGGAAAGGGGCGGGGCTAGGTCAAAGAAGGTGGAGCTGCGGGCAAGGGGCGGGGCTATGGGTAAGGGGGCGGAGCTTGCTGGTGTTGAGAGGTGATGGGATAGGTTGGTTTTAAGGGCGGGGCTAATGTGAGGGCGGGGCTTACCGGGACTGGCTTCCCTTGAGGGGCGGGGCTAGCAGAAGAGGGGGCGTGGCCTACAGCTGATAGGCTGGTGAGCCGAGCGGGCGGGGCTTGGAGAGGGGGCGGGGCGCGCTGCCGCTGGTTCCGGGGGGGGTGGTGCCGGCACCTGTCCGTCAGGGTCCGGCGTCCTGCCATTGGCTCTCCACCTCCTTAGCTCCGCCCTCCGCCCCGGCAGCGGCGGGAAGGGGCGGGCCCGGTGCCGGTGCCCCGCGTTCAGCCCGGCCGAGCCCCCGCTCCCTCCATGCCGCCCACCGTGGCCGTCGTGGGGGGCGGTATCAGCGGCCTGGCCGCCTGCTACCACCTGGTCCGCAGCCCCCGCCCGCCCAAGGTGAGCCGGGACCGTGTCCGGGGGAGAGGGGGGGACGGGGACCGGGACCGTCGGTGTCCCCGGGGTGACGGCCGTGTCCCCAGGTGCTGCTGCTGGAGGCCGGCGCCCGCTTCGGGGGGTGGCTGCAGAGCACCCGCGCCCCCGACGGGGCCGTGTTCGAGCACGGGCCGCGGGGCATCCGCCCCGGGGGGGCGGCGGGCACCGACACCCTGCACATGGTACGGGGCGGGGGGGTGGGGGGGAGGTGGCGGAGGGGTCCCAGGGTGCCGGAGTCCGGGGAGGGCGTCCCTGGGTGCGAGATTGGGTCGGGGGGGGGGTGTCCCGGGGTGGATCCCGGGGTCCCAGGGTGCGGGGGTCCGGGGGGGGGGGCGTGGGGCTGGCTGCAGGGGGCCGAAGGGTGTCTGGGTGCTGGGGGACAGGGGTCCCGGGGTGGGTGCCGGGGTCCTTGTGGGTGTAAGGGGCTGGGGGTCTCTGGGGTGGGTGCCGGGGTCCTTGTGGGGGTCCCTGGGTTGTGTCGGGGGGGGGCGGGGGGATGTCGCTGGATGGATCCCGAGGTCCTGGGGGTCCCTGGGGCCACAAGGGCATGGGGGGCCCTGGGTGCAGGGGTCCGGGGGGCCCTGGAGCTGTCTGCAGGGTGCTGGAGGGTCTCTGGGTGCTGGGGAACAGGGGTCCCTGGGTGGGTGTAAGGGGCTGGGGGGTCCCTGGGTGGGTGCCGGGGTCGCTGGGGTAGGTGCAAGGGGCTGAGGGTCTCTGGGTGGGTCCCGGAATTCCTTTTGGGGGTCCTTGGGTGGGTACAGGGGTCTTTGTGGGGGTCCCTGGGTGGGTGTAACGGGCTGGGGGGCCCCTGGGTGGGTACTGGGGTCCTTGTGGGGGTCCCTGGGGTGGGTGCAAGGGCTGAGGGTGTTTGGGGTGGGTGCCAGGATACAGAGGGCTCCCTGGGTGGACGCAGGGTGCCAGGGTGCCCTGGCTTGCCACGGGGGTGTCGGGGTCTCGCCGAGGCTGCCCCATGCCCGTCCCATGGCCCCCCACCCCCCCAGGTCTCTGAGCTCGGCCTGGAAGGTGACATCCTTCCCGTCCCCGGGGACCACCCGGCTTCCAGGAATCGCTTCCTCTATGTCAGGGGGGCCCTGCACAAACTGCCATCGGGCTTGGGGTAGGTGGACACAGAGGGCCACCGAGGGTTCCAAAAAAACCCAAAATCCAACCCAAAAAAACCCAAAATCCAACCCAAAAAAAACCAAAATCCAACCCCCCCAAAAATCCAACTCCAAAATGCAACCCAAAAAAATCCAACCCAAAAATTCCAACCCAAAATCCAACCCCCCCCCTCCCAAAAAAAAAAAGAAAAATCCAACCCGAAAAATCCAACCTGAAAATCCAACTCAAACCCTCCCAAAATCCAACCCCAAAAATCCCACCACAAGAACCTCAAAATAATTCAACCCCCAAAACCCCAAAATCCAACTCAAAGAAAAACCCCAAAAAAATCCAGCCCTGAAAAATCCAACTCAAAAAAAAAAAAAAAAACAAAACACAACAACCCCGAAAAATCCAACCCTCCCAAAAAAATCCAACCCCAAAAATTCCAAGCCCTGAGCCCTCGGTGGCCCCCCAGGGCCTTGCTGCGGCCGGTGTCCCCCTTCTCGCAGGCGCTGCTGTGGAGCGGGGTGCGGGACCTGCTGGCACCGGCCGGGACGGAGCCCGACGAGAGCGTCCACGCCTTCGTTCATCGCCGTTTCGGCCGGGAGGTGGGCGCCGATAACGCCGGCGGGGGGGGTTTATCGGTACCCGTCACTCCGCGGGCGGGGACCCATCTCACCCTCCCCGCGCCGTCGTCCCCTCTCGCCGTAGGTGGCCGACATCGCCGTGGACAGTTTGTGCCGGGGGGTTTTCGCCGGGGATTGTCGGGCGCTGAGTATCCGTTCCTGCTTCCCTGCGCTTTTCCAAGCGGAACGGCGACGGCGCTCCGTCCTGCTGGGGATGGCGCTGGGCTCCGGTGAGCGCCGCGCTTCGGGACGGGGGACACGCACACACACAGCCCCCCCCACACACACACACACCTCGGTGCCACCGCTACGTGTCATTGTCACCCGCAGGGAAGGAGCGCGGGGCCGAGTCGGGGCTGAGCCGCCGGGCGCGGGCCGAGCGCTGGAGCCAGTGGTCGCTGCGGGGGGGGATGCAGACCCTGCCCGAGGCTTTGGTGGCGTTTCTGCGCCCCCGCGGCGTCGAGCCTGCGGTGCCACGCGCCCCTGCGCCGCCTGCGCCCACGGCCCGACGGCCGATGGCAGGTAGGGCCCTGGGCTGAGGGGGGGGGGCCAGGATACCCCGGTCCCCTTCCCAGTGCCCCACCATTGCTCTCCTTTCCGCCCACCCCATCACGCTCCCCCCATCGCCCTCCTCTTCCCCCCATCGCCCTCCTCTTCCTCTCCCCATCTCCCTCCATCACCCTCCTTTCCCCCTCCTTTCCCCCCTCTTCCCCCCCCATCTCCTCCCATCGCCCCCCCTTCCCCCTCCATCGCCCTCCTTTCCCCCCTCTTTCCCCCCCCCATCGCCCTCCTTTTCCCCCTGCCATCGCCCTCCTTTTTCCCCCCATCACTCACCCCCCCATCACGCTCCTTTCCTCTCCCCCCATCGCCCTCCTTTCCCCCCCCCCATCGCCTTCCTTTCCCCCCCCCATCGCCTTCCTTCCCCCCCCCATCATGCTCCTTCCCCCCATTGCCCTCCTCTCCCTCTCCCCATCGCCCTCCTTTTCCCCCCCCCATCACTCTCTTCCGCCCCCATCGTGCTCCTTTCCCCCTCCCCATCATTTTCCTCTCCCCCTATCGCTCTCCTCTTCCCCCCCCAGCTCACCCTACCCGATGGCACCCTGACGGCTGACCACGTCATCAGCGCCCTCCCAGCCGCAGGTAGGGGGGGGGTGGTGGGGGGGGGGGGGGGGTGCCCTGGGGGCAGGGAGGACGAGGTGACCCCCCCCTGACACCCCTTCTCCTCCCAGCCCTGGCTGAGGTGCTGCCGGAGGAGGCCGAGCCGCTGGCGCAGGAGCTGCGCCGCATCCCGGCCGTGTCGGTGGCCGTGGTGAACCTGCAGTACCAGGGCGTCACGTTGCCCGTCACGGTGAGGGGGTGTCCCTGACACCTGCGATGTGTCTGTGTGTGTGTCCCCCCCCCCCAGCACCCAGGGGCGTCCCCATCCCGCTCACGCCGCTGCTCCTGCCCAGGGTTTCGGGCACTTGGTGCCCTCCTCCGAGGACGCTTCCCTCCTGGGCATCGTCTACGACTCGGTGGCCTTCCCCGAGCACGACGGCGCGGGAGCCGGCTCCGTACGGCTGACGGTGAGCGACCGGGGATGGAGGGTCGGGGAGGGCGGGGCAGAGACAAGGATGACCCGGGGCTGCGGGGGGGGGGGGGCTCACGGTGCCACCGGTGCCGCACAGGTGATGCTGGGAGGCGCCTGGTTCGGGCAGAGCTTCGGGGACCCAGCCTCGGCGTCACCGTCGCTGCTGCTGCAGCGGGCGCAGGCAGCCGCGCGCGACCAGCTGGGCCTGGAGCCCCCCCCGACACGCTCCATCCTCAGGGTGCACCAGGTGGGTGACGGCGCCGCGGGCTTTGGGGGGGGGGCCGGGGGGGGGGTCCCACGGGGCTCACCGGCTTCTCCCCCCTCCCCTAGGCCTGCATCCCCCAGTACACGCTGGGCCACTGGCAGCGCACAGGTAAGGGGGGTGGGGGGGAGGGGTGTCTCCTGGCCCCCCCCTCCCCGCCCCCCCCCCAGCATCGCCCACCGGCCATCCCCGTCCCCACAGAGCGCATCGGCCGGTTCCTGGCGGAGCAGCGGCTGCCCCTCAGCCTCATCGGAGCCTCCTACGCCGGCGTCTCCGTCAACGACTGCATCGCCAGCGCCAAAGCGGCCGTGGGGCAGCTGCTGGGGGGGCTGCGCTGAGCCCCGGCGTCCCCCCCCCCCTGCTGCCGCGACCCGGCAGCAGGCCCCCCCCCGTGGCAGTAGAACAAAGTGTTGGTTTTTTTTTTTTTTTTTTTTTTTTTTTAATTGAAAAACCCTTATAAAGGTCCAGGGAGCAGCTCATAAATAGAATAAATAACCGTGCGCCGGCGGCGCAGCCTGCGACCGGCCTCAGGCACCCGCAGCCTGCGGGGAGACGGAGGCAGGCGAGCCCCCGGCTCTCCCCCCCACCCCTTCCCGGGGGTGCCCCCCAAAAACAGGCACCGGCCCCGCGGCTAGCAGCTCCCCTGCGGTAGCCCCCAGGGCTTGCTGCTCCCCCCAGTCTCTCCAGCGAGGCCACAGAGTGACCAGCCCGTCTGCGGTTCCCAGTGCCGGGTTCTGGCAAGCAGAGTCCATGCCGGGGCCGCAGCAGCCACCGGCTAGTGGCCACCCCGCGGCAGGCTCTGGTTGTCCCCACGGGCAGGCAGGGCACCCATCTCCTGTGCCACAGCCACGCTGACGCTGCTCCCTGGGCGGGCATCGCCGGCCCCGGCAGCCTCGGGGCTGCGTTGGGTGATCCCCGGTGCCGGCGGGGAGCCGGTGGCGCCCCGGGTGCCGTTACCCGCCTGCGGCTGCTGCCCAGCGGCCGTGGGCAACCGGGGGGACAGGGCCAGCCCCTGCTCCCCCCACCGCGCGGCGTCCCGGGGCAGCTTGCGCAGCATCTCCTCTCGGAAGAGGCTGCTGCTGCTGCGGTACCTCTGGCCCTCGTGGCCCGGCACCGGCCCCCGGCGGCCCCGGCCGGCTCGAGGGTCCGTACCGATGTCCACCGTGAGGTTGGTGTAGAGCGGGGTGGAGGTGCTTGGCCAACAGCGTGTACGTGAGGGAGTTCATCCCGTCCTGCGTCCACATCCGCTGCGTGCGGATCAGCAGGTCGAACCTGGAAGGGACGAGGGGAGCGTCAGCGCCGAGCCCCCCGCTGGCCCGCCCCCCCCAGCCCCCCCGCCGGCCCCCCAACCTGTGGGGGTTCTCCTCGTTGCCTTTGTCGCTCTTGTGCTTCACCATCTTGTAGTGGCCGATGGAGACGGGCGGGCGGGCGATCTTCATGCCGGCCAGGCGCACCCTGCGGACGAGCCCCCGCGTCACCGAGGGCGCGGGGACACCGTCCGCGTCTCCCCACCCCCCGCCCCCAGTGCGGCGGCAACAGCCCCCACACGTTTGTCCTGCACGGTGCTGCCGTCCCACGGCCGGTGCCTCCCGGTGGGACACAAACGTGGGTAGCGGGGAGAGCGGCAGGTCCCCCACGATGTCCTACCTGGTGGCGATGTCATCGTCCTCGCCACCCCAGCCCCAGTACTCGTTGGGAAAACCATTGATCTTCATATACTGGTCGGGGGTGAGAGCTGAGACCCCCCCGAAGTACTGGGGGTAGGGCAGGCTGCGAGAGAAGGGGCAGAGGCTGAGCCGGGGCCGGTCCCAGTCCCAGTCCCCTCGCTCCTGGCTCTCCCCCAACCGCCGCCGCGGTCACCCACCTGTATCCGAATTTATTCATGGCGATGGAGACGTGTTTGGGGTTCCAGGGGTCGCAGGTGTAGAGGTTGTGGTCGTTCTCGGGGATGAGGTCGACGTCGTGGAGGAAGAGACAGTCCCACTCCTCGTCCTTCAGCGCCTCCTTCACCCCCCACGTTCAGCAGCTTGGCCCGGTTGAAGGTGGAGTTGCCGGCCTGGGGAAGTGGGGAGGGGCAAGCCGGTTGGCAACGGTGGCCCCCACGAAGCCCGGTGAAGCCCCCGGCACCCACCAGCCTCACCTGGTGCACGACGTAGATGCCGTACTGGAGCTGCTGGCGCTGCAGGAAGGGGTGCAGGTAGTAGAGGAGGTGGCCCAGGTGGGTCTCGCGGTTGCGGTGGGGGATGATGACGGCGGTGCGGGACCGGGCTTCGCAGGTGGAGGGTTGGTACCGGCCGCCCTCCTCCACCGCCGGGTTCTTCGCCTGGATCTGCTCCAGCGTGGGCACCCGGCTGAAGCTCACCGTCAGCGGGCCGACTGCGGGAAGCAGGGTGTGGGGGGGGAGGCGGGGACGGCACCCATGGCGGGGTGCGGGTCCCCCCCTGCCCTGAGACGGGGGGGGAGCCTCCCCGGACCGGCTCTGCCTGTCTGGCGGGTCAGTCGGGGCTGGATGCCGTGGGGCCGGTTTTTGCCCTGAGGGGGGGACCAGTCCTTGCCGGGTTTGGGGCGGGGGGGGGGGGGGGGGCAAGTTTCTGTCCCAGGAGTCTGGTTCTTCCCCCGCGAGGGGCCCATTTCTCGCTCTGGGGGAGCCGGTTCTTCCCCTGGGGGAGGGAGTCTGGTTTTTGCCCCGGGGGTGGTGGTGGGGGGTGGGGTTAGGTTCTCGCCCCAAGAGGGCCAGTGGTTCTCCCCTCTGGGGGGGGCCCGGTTTTTGCCCCTGTTCTTCCCCCAGAGGGGGCCTGGTTTCTGCATCCGGGAGTTTGGTTCTTCCCCGGGGGCGTGGGGTGGTGGGGGGGGACAACACTTCTTTCCCTGGGGAAGATCCTGGTTCTTGCTCCGAGGGGGAGCCCGTTCTTCCCCCGGGTGGAGGCCGATTTTTGCCCCGGGGGGGGCAGGTTCTCACCCCCAAGAGGGCCAATGGTTCTTTCCCCGGGGGGGGGGTGTGGTTCTTTCCCTGGGAAGATCCTGGTTCTTGCTCCGAGGGGGAGCCTGGTTTTTGCCCCGGGGGGGTGGAGGGGGAGGCAGGTTCTCGCCCGAGGAGGGCCAGTGGTTCTTCCCCCGGGGTAGCAACAGTTCTTCCCCCCCACCCCGGGAGGGCCCGGTTCCTGCCCCGGGAGTCCGGTTCTTTCCCTGGGGGAGACCCCGGTTCTCGCCTCCGAGGGGAGCCGGTTCCTCCCCCGGCGTGGGGGCGGCCTCTGCCCCGACACCTCCCGGCCCCCCCACCCCGGGAGCCACCAGAGCCGGTTGCCGCCCCCCCCCCCCGCCAACCACTCACCGAGGAAGGGCGACCTCTCGGGGCAGAAGGGGAGGGGCTGCGCGGGGTCCGGGCGGGCGGCCCGGCGGGGCAGGAGCCGGCTGAGGTTGGCGTAGACGTCGTGGGTGCGGGTGTAATCGAAGACGGGCCCGGCGGCGCGGCCGAAGAGGGAGGTGAGGTTCCGGAACCCCCCCAGGGAGAAATAAGCGACGAAAGCGAACTGGCAGCCCACCAACAGGGCCAGGCTGCAAGGCCGCTCCAGCAACCGCCGCAGCATGGCGGGGCGGCGGGCGGGGCCCGGATCACCGGGGAGCGGCGGCGGGGCCGGGCCGCATGGCGGGGGGGCTGCGGGGAAGGCGCGGGGGGAGCCCCGGGCCCGGCCGGTACCTGCGGGCGGCGGGAGCGCCTCAACCCCGCCCGGCCGCCGCCGCCATCTTGGAAGGCAGAGCGAGAAGGGGCGGGGCGTGTGACGCGGCGGGGGCGCGCTGACGTAACGAGGGCGTGGCCACCACGACGTGGAAGTCCTTAAAGGGGCCGCGCTGAGGCGGGGAAGCCCAGTGCGGCCACCGCGCTGGTGGTGGGGCGAGGGAAGGGGCTAGCGGAGGGGGTGAGGGCAAGCCGTGGTTTTCCATCCTGGCGCCGTCTCCGGGGGCGACACCCCACGACGTTCGGGGTTTTGGGCGGCCGGTGGGGCAGTGGTCCGAGGCCGCCGTGGCCGGGAAAGCCCCGTGGCCCGCGGGCCGGCGCGGAACGCTTCACGGAATCACGGAATCCCAGACTGGCCGGGGTCGGAAGGGCCCTCTGGAGATCGCCCAGTCCCACCCGCTGCCGGAGCGGGGTCACCCAGAGCAGGGGGCACAGGAACGCGTCCAGGGGGGGTTGGGATGTCTCCGGAGACGGAGAACCCACCACCTCTCTGGGCAGCCTGGGCCAGGGCTCTGCCGCCCTCAAAAGTCAAGAAGTTCCTCCTGGCGTTGAGATGGAACTTCCCACGGTCAAGCCGTTCCCTGAAACCCAAAGCAGTGGAGAGGGGAGATACGGCTTTACGCGACGTCGGGCGCCAGGGGGGAAAACCCACCAATCCAGCGCCCCTGGCCGGCGATATTCCCCCATTATTTGCGCACGGAATATTCTCGTTATTCCGCCTGCCCCATCCGTAACTCCACCCAGGCCTACGTGTTCGACGGCGAGCCGCGTCGCCGCGCCGCAGGGAAGGGACGCCGTCCAGAGGGATGTGGGCGGGCTGGAGAGGTGGGTCCCTGCCGACCTCGCGGAGTTCAACCAAGCGCAAGGTCCTGCACCTGGGTCGGGGCAATCCCAGGCACCGACACAGGCTGGGCAGCGACTGGCTCGAGAGCAGCCCCGGAGAGAAGGACGTGGGGGGTGCCGGCGGACGAGAGGCTCCACATGAGCCGTCAGCGCGCGCTCGCAGCCCAGAAAGCCCATCATACCCTGGGCACCATGGGGAGAAGCGTGGCCAGCAGGGTGAGGGAGGTGATTCTCCCCCTCTGCTCCGCTCTCGTGAGACCCCACCTGGAGTCTCGCCTCCAATTCTGGAGCCTCTACGACAAGAGAGATATGGACGCGCTGGAACGTGTCCAGAGAAGGGCCACGAGGATGATCAGAGGGCTGGAGCACCTCTCCCACGGGGACAGAGTTGGGGTTGTTCAGTCTGGAGAAAAGAAGGCTCCGAGGAGACCTTACAGTGGCCTACCAGGATCTGAAGGGGGGCTACAAGAAAGCTGGGGAGGGACTTTTTAGGATGTCGGGTCATGGTAGGACTAGAGGGAATGGGTTAACACTAGAGCTGGGTCGATTCAGACTGGACGTTAGGAAGAAGTTCTTCACCGTGAGGGTGGTGAGACACTGGCCCAGGTTGCCCAGAGAGGTGGTGGAAGCCCCATCCCTGGAAGTTTTTAAGGCCAGGCTGGACGGGGCTCTGAGCAACCTGATCTAGCGGGAGGTGTCCCTGCCCACGGCAGGGGGGTTGGAACCAGATGGTCTTTAAGATCCCTTCCAACCCTAACGATTCCGTGATCCTATATTCATTAGGATGACCGACCAGTCTTTTCGCACGCGCGTATGGAATTTTGCCGCGTCGGCAAAACACTTCCGCGCGAGCGTGAGCGTCCCGGTGGTCGTTTGGGTGAGGAGACCCTTCCTCACCTTTATCCTTTTAAGGTATCGAGTCGTCTCAGGACAGTATGAGTTTGCGGTGAGCTTGGCAACTCCTTGAAGATAATGAGGATGTTCTTTGAAGCAGCCGTAACTCTCCTAATTGGTGTAGGAGTACGTACTTGACGTACAGAAGAACCTTGAAGTGATTAACTACTTCTGGTTGTCTCCTCGTTATCGCTATCTGTACCATCAGCTCAGTGGCTGACTATTTTTACACCGCGAGAAAGTCAGTAATTAGCTGTTTTCTCACACAGTGAGAAGGTTAGTAAGAAACAACTATTTTAGAAGGAAAGCAGAGGCCTGTCTTTGGTGACAAAGGTTGCGCCCGTCACCCCTCGTCCTGTCGCCGGGCACCGCTGAGAAAAACCCGGCCCCATCCTCCTGCCACCCCCCCTTGAAGTATTTATAGGCGTTGATAAGATCCCCCCTCGGTCGCCTTTTTTCCAGCCTAAAAAGCCCCAAATCCCTCAGCCTTTCTTCATCGGAGAGGTGTCCCTGTCCCCTCACCATCTCCTCACCCCCTGGTTCCCCCCGGGGGGTGACAACAGGCCTGGGTTGTCCCCCCTGTTGCCTTGGCCGTTTAGATCAACGAGCGTTGCTTTCGTTAAAGGTGTTCGTCTCGTTGCCCTTTTCCCTGACCAACGTCTCGCGGCGGTGGTTTATCTGGAAAGGAAAAAACCTTTTTTCAGCCCAGCCCTGGGAGGAGTGAGGAAAGGTTGGTCTGAGGAGGACGCTGCCGGGAAAGCCCGGCGCCCCCAGGTTTGTGGGGTGAGGGAATTGGTTCCCAGAGAGCGTGAGGACAAGCCAGGGGTTTCCCTCCCCGGCGCTTTGGCCGTGGGAGCCATCCTTGGACCTTGGCCATTTTTGCGGCCGGGGCTACGGCAGGTGGAGGAGGTGAGTGGGGTCCCCGGGGCGCCAGGTCTCTGGGTCCCCGTCCCCGTCGGGTCCCCAAGCACCGGGTCGGTGGGTCCCCCATCCCCGTGGGGTTCCTGAGGCACTGGGTTGGGGGTTCCCCGGCCCCACGGGCTCCCAGGGTGCTATGGCTGGCGGGTCCCCCATCCCCATGGGGTCCCCAAGCACCGGGTCAGTGGGTCCCCCATCCCCGTAGGGTCCCCAAGCACCGGGTCTCTGGGTCCCCATCCCCGTAGGGTCCCCAAGCACCGGGTCGGTGGGTCCCCCGTCCCTGTGGGGTTCCTGAGGCACTGGGTTGGGGGTTCCCTAGGCCCACGGGCTCCCAGGGTGCTATGGCTGGCGGGTCCCCCATCCCCATGGGGTCCCCAAGCACCGGGTCAGTGGGTCCCCCATCCCCGTAGGGTCCCCAAGCACCGGGTCGGTGGGTCCCCCATCCCCGTGGGGTCCCCAGGCACCAGGTCGGTGGGTCTCGTGTCCCCTCAGGGTCTCTGGGGTGCTGGGCCAGTGGGTCCCCCATCCTCGTGGGGTCTCCAGGCACCGGGTCTCTGGGTCCCCCATCCCCGTGGCATCCCCAAGCACCGGGTTGGTGGGTCCCCCATCCCCGTGGGGTCCCCAAGCACCGGGTTGGTGGGTCCCCCATCCCCGTGGGGTCCCCGGGCACCGGGTCTCTGGGTCCCCATCCCCATGGGGTCCCAGGGCACCGGGTCAGTGGGTCTCCTGTCCCCTCAGGGTCTCTGGGGTGCTGGACCAGTGGGTCCCCCATCCTCGTGGGGTCTCCAGGCACCAGGTCTCTGGGTCCCCCATCCCTGTGGCGTCCCCAGGACACTGGGTTGGGTGTTCCCTGGCCCCACGGGCTCCCGGGGTGCTATGGCTGGTGGGTCCCCCAACCCCATGGGGTCCCCAAGCACCGGGTCAGTGGGTCCCCCATCCCCGTGGGGTCCCTGGGCACCAGGTCTCTGGGTCCCCATCCCCATGGCATCCCCAAACACCGGGTCTCTGGGTCCCCGTCCCCATGGGGTCCCCAAGCACCAGGTCTCTGGGTCCCCATCCCCGTGGAGTCCCAGGGCACCGGGTCGGTGGGTCTCCTGTCCCCTCAGGGTCTCTGGGGTGCTGGGCCAGTGGGTCCCCCATCCCTGTGGGGTCTCCAGGCACTGGGGGCCCCGTGGTGCAGCCCCGCTCCTGGGTCCGCTGGCCCCTCTGCGGGCAGGAGCTGAGCCACGGGGTGGGCGCGGGCCTGGGGGGACACGGGGGGTGCCCAGCCCCATGGCAGCCGGCAGGTTTGGGCGGTGGGATATGGGTCCGGGAGTGCTCGCTCCCCGCCAGGGCTGGCCAGTCGCTACGCCGTGGGGCTGGTGGTGGCCGCTTGGCTGGCACCGGCGGGCAGGAGCCCGGCAGGGATGGCGGCGGCAGGAGATGTCGCCAACAGCCCCGTCCAGACGTGAGCGCGGGCAGCGCGGGGGGGCCCGTCTCCCTCCTCCGCGGAGGAGCTCGCGTCGGGAGGGGCAGCGGCACCGTGGTGGGACCCCCACATTGGCACCGGCCCCCGGCACCGCTCTGACCCACAGGTGCCCTCCCGGGGCTCGCTGCGTCATCCTGCCGCTGCAGTCCCTCCTCTTCGGGGCCTTCGTCACCATCGTGTTTTACGACCAGTTTGGTGGGGTGGAGGCGGTGGTGGCCGTGGGGGGGGCACGGGCATGACGTGGGGCCGGTGGGGGGCACCGGGGGCAAGTGGGGGTGGCTGCGTGTCGGCGGTGACGTCCCCGTCGCCCCCGGGTCGGGTCGATCGTCAGGGATGAGACGCCCCCGGCTGAAGGAGAGGAACCGGGAGGGGCTGTGCCCCCTAAAACCCAAACGGGTGCTGCTGCGGGAGGGGTCCGGGCAAGGTGCGTGGGGCCGGGGGGGGGGCTGCGGGGACGGTGAGGGGGATCCTGGGGGGCTCACGCCTCTCCCCTTCCCCCCAGACAGGCTTCGTGCTCTGCTGGCCCTTCCCCTGGAGCTGCCGCCCCCCAACCCGCTGCCCCCCGGCCCCCGTGTACGGCCCCCCCTGCCCAGCCGCTGCGTCTGAGCTCCCGGAGGATGCTGGAAACGCCTCGACGGCGGCTTTGCGCCGGGATGCGGAGCCGCCATGGAGCGTCACCACCTCCGAACCCAGCACCGTGAGCCCTCTGACACCACCCCCACCACAACCCCCCCCCCCGGGGGTGGGGGAATCTGCCACCCCCAAAGCTGGGGCAGCGCCGAGCCGACGCAGTGCTGAGGTCCCTGGGGCTCCCCGGCAGAGCGGGCACCCAGCCCCGCCATCCCTGGGGTGCAGGGCTCCATGGAGGGGTGTGTATGGGGGGGATTTTCTGCCCCGTGACATCTTTGAGGAGGGGGGGGGGGCTGGCAGCGTGGCTGGGCCCTGTGTGCCCTGCAGAGAGGGGGACAGACCCACGGCCGCCCCGAGGGGCTGCGCGCGGTCGGTCGGGAGGAGGCGCCCAATAAAATCCCGTTCCGGGCAAAGCTGGCGGTGCCCTGTTTTGGGGGGGGGACACGGGGTTGGAGGGGTGCTGCTGGCACCTTGGGTGGGGGGGAAAAGACGCCGGGGAATGAGAGTGGGAGCGGAGAGGGAGGGTTAACGCGGCCCCGGCTGCGCCCGAGGGCCGCGGCCGTGCCTGGCACCGCCGTGCCCATCACCACGCGCCACGCCAGCCGGCTCCATAAATAGCTTTAAATAACAGCACTGCAATAAATTACAGCTGGGGGGGTGCGCTGGGAGAGGGGGGGTGTGGGAGGTGCTGCAGCCGGCGCTGGGGGGACCTGGGATCCTGCCCGAGGGACCCCCCCCAGCTCTGCCCGCCGAGGGGCTGAGGTAGATGCGGTTACCTGCACCGGGGGACGCTGCCCCTGCTCCCGGCGGGCGATAAATAACCGAATAAATAGGCGCAGCGGCGCCGAGCCGCGTCCCGGCCGCGCTCCCGCCGCTACTTGTCGCGCCGGCGGTTCCTGAGGATCTCCAGGATCTCGGCTTTTTGCTTCTCCCAGGCCGTCGTCGGCCGCCTCCGTGCCCGGGGCACGAAAAAGCTGTATTTCAAACGCGGCGGGCGCCGCTCGTCCACCACCAGCGCCTGCAGCACCAGGGGCTCCCGCAGCGGCCCCCGGCCGGCCAGCGTCTCGGTGGCCGCCGTTGCCCCGCTGTAGCGCAGGGTCGCGCCGCCGGCCAGCACCACGTCGGTGGGGGAGGGCACCAGGACGAAGCCGCCGTTGAGCAGGGAACCGCCCGATGGCCGCCGCAGCGCCAGGAAAACGTCCTCGCCGCCGGCCGCCGACATCTGCCGGACCAGGAGGTGCGTGGCCCCCGCCGGGATGGTCACCACGTCGTTGTAGCCGTAGCTGCGGGGCACAGGGGGTTGGAAGGAGGGGGGGGGGGGGGTTGGTGGCAGCCTGGGGGTGACGTGCGTGTCCCCAGCCCGCCACCGCCGTCACCCTTGGGGTGCTCACCGGGGTTTGGTGAAGGAGCCGTAGACTTTGGTGCAGCCGGAGCCGTCGCCGCCGCACGTCATGCACTTATCGAACTTCTTCTTGGAGCCGATGACGCGGTCGCAGCCGGCGGGGACGCAGCGGCCCTGCACGCACACCCCGCTGCTCTCGGGGGAGCAGGGCGTCCCGTCGGCCACCTGCAGCGCGGCACGGCCTCAGCGCCCACCGGCGGCACCCGGGGGTGCCCGGTGGGCACGGTTGACGGCGGGGGGGACACACTCACCCTCGGCTGCAGCACGTGGTAGTAGCCCAGGGTCTGGGACTGGCAAGTCAGCTTGCACTGGTCGCGCTCGGGGACGCCGCTGTAGCGTGGCACCCAGTCTTGGGGGGCCGGGAGCCCCTTGACGAGGTCGGGGCGATGGTTGTAGGCGGCACATTGCTCCTCCCGGAAGGCGAGCGCTGCCGGTGAGGTGGTGGGGTACGGTCAGCAGCCGGTGGCAGCCCGCGGCCACCCCCCCAGCCCCCCGGGGACCGGTGCCATCCCCGCACACCCCCCCTGCCCCGCGCCGGTGCCACTCACGGGTGCTCCCGGGACACTCTTCCACGTTGCAGGACTGGAAGCGGGTGCGTTTGCCCTGGCAGTAGCGGCCGCCGTGGCGCGGCGCCGGCGCGGCGCAGTCGCGGTGGGAGAGTTGGACGCCGCCGCCGCAGGTCCGCGAGCAGCCGCCCCACGGCCCCCACGGCCCCCAGTTGCCATCCACAGGTGTCTGCAGCCGGGCAAACCAAACCCGGGGCGGGGGGGGGCGGTCAAACCGGTGCCGGCGACTGGACACCGGCCCCGCCGCCCCCCGCCGCCGGGACTTACGGTGAGTTCCTGCATGCGACCGGTGCCGACGCAGAGCCCGTCCATGCAGGCCCTGCCGGGCGCGCACGGCGTGCCGTCGGCCCAGGGGAAATGCTTCGTCTGACAGACGGGGCGGCCGCCGACGTGGCCGGTGCACCAGAGCGCGGCGCAGGGCGGCTGCAGGTCGCCGCAGTGCCGCGAGTCGGGCCCGAAGGCGAGCTGGCATTGCCGCAGCACCGGGTAGACGCTGCCCGGCAGCTCCGAGGGCAACCGCAGCCACTCCGGAGGCTGGTCCAGGAGGCAGTGACCTGCGGGGACACGGCACCGCTGCACCGGGGGTCCCCGAGGGCAGCGGGGTGGGACGCGGCTACACCAGGACACCCCCCCACCCTGCCCTGGCCTCCAGTGCCGGGACGTACCATGGCCGTTGTCTAAGAAGTCGGTGATGAAGCGGGTGCTGCACGGGGACCACATCTCGCCAGGCTCCAGGGAGGAGAGGACGGGAGCCATGACGCGGCGGGTGGCTCCGGAGCGGCTGTTCAGCTCCCGGCAGGGCTGGGAGTTGTCGTGCAGCATGTTGAAGACGTGGCCTGTGGCCGGGGGACGACGGAGTCAGCCCCTGGCGGGGAGGGGGTCACGGGTGGCAGAGGGTCCCCCCCCCCCGCCACCCTCCCCACCGGCCTCTGCCGCTCACCCAGCTCGTGGGCGGCCGTGAAAGCCGACTGCAGCCCGTCGTCCTCCACGATGGCGCAGCTCCGCTCGGGGTCGCAGACGGTGCCCACGTCGGCCATGCCCAGCGTGTCGCAGGTGGCCGCCCCGCACAGGTCCTGGGGGCAGGCAGAGTGTGGGGAGGTGGGGGGGGGGTGGGTGGGAAAATCGGGGCACCCCCAAACCCAGCCAGCACCCAAACTGCCCGGGGGGGGCCCTGGGGACCCTGCTGGCCCCCCAAACCCATGGACACCCCAGGGGCTTGGCCAGCACCCAAACACCTTGGGGGGGACACCCAGGGACGTCGCCAGCCCCCAGCCACCCTGCAGAACCCCGAAGAGCCCCGCGCCTCCCCCCAGCCGTCACCCCCCCCCTCACCTGCCGGGTGAAGAAGATGGCGGTGTCGAAGTGGAGGGGACTGTCCTCGTCGGGGACGTTGAGCCCTTTTTGCCACTGGCAGAAGTCGCGGAGCATCTGGGCAGCGTTGGAGGTGACGGGGGGCCCGGGGGTGTCCTGGCCCAGCACCACCAGCCGCGTCACCCGCAGCTCCACCGGGTTGCCCAGGCTGCCGTGGCGGAAGGAGCGGGCGGCCGTTGCCAGCACCGTCAGCAGGTACCGCCGCAGCCCCGCGCCGTGGAACCGGGCCATCGACTCGTCCGCCACCACCAGCGTCTCCACATACCGCGGCACCGAGACGAAGCGCTGCCGGGAAGCAGGGAGCTGGGGCAGGGGACCGGTGCCCCCCCTCCCCCCAGCACTGGTGACACCGTGCCAGTGTCCCCCATCACCGTACGTGTCCCCCATCACCGTACATGTCCCTGTCGGTGCCCTCCAGTACCGTGCTGTGCCCGGTGCGCCCCATCGCCTCCAGCCCCACACCAGTGTCCCCCCTCCCTCCTCGGGGGGTCCCGGCCCTGCTCCGGGAGGTGGAGGGGAAGCTCGGCCCGGTCCGCTGTGTCCCCCCCGATCCCGGTCCATCCTGGTCGGGTGTGTCCCGCCTCATCCCGCCCCATCCCGCCCCATCCCAGCCCATCCCGGTCCGATCCATCCTTCCTCATCCCAGTCCGCTGTGTCCCGCCTCATCCCGGCCCATCCCGCTCCATCCCCGTCCACTGTGTCCCGCCCCATCCCGGTCCGCTGTGTCCCGCCTCATCCCAGCCCATCCCAGCCCATCCTGGTCCGCTGTGTCCCGCCTCATCCCGGTCCATCCCGCTCCATCCCCGTCCACTGTGTCCCGCCCCATCCCGGTCCACTGTGTCCCGCCCCATCCCGGTCCGCTGTGTCCCGCCTCATCCCGGTCCATCCCAGCCCATCCCGGTCCGCTGTGTCCCGCCTCATCCCAGCCCATCCCAGCCCATCCCGATCCGATCCATCCCGCCCCATCCCCGTCCGCTGTGTCCCGCCCCATCCCAGCCCATCCCGGTCCGCTGTGTCCTGCCTCGTCCCGCTTCATCCCAGCCCATCCCGGTCCGATCCATCCCGCCCCATCCCGGTCCGCTGTGTCCCGCCTCATCCCGCTTCATCCCAGCCCATCCCGGTCCGATCCATCCCGCCCCATCCCGGTCCGCTGTGTCCCGCCTCATCACGGTCCATCCCAGCCCATCCCGGTCCGTCCCGGTCCGGTCCATCCCGCCCCATCCTACCCATCCCGGTCCGCTGTGTCCCGCCTCATCCCGGTCCATCCCGCCCCATCCCTGTCCGGTGTGTCCCGTCTCCTCCCGGTCCATCCCGTTCTGTCCCGGTCTGGTGCGTCTCACCCCATCCCGCCCCATCCCGCCCCATCCCAGCCCGGCGTGTCCCGCCTCATCACGGTCCATCCCGGTCCGTCCCGGTCCGGTCCATCCCGCCCCATCCCACCCATCCCTGTCCGGTGTGTCCCGATCCATCCCGGTCCGGTGTGTCCAGCCCCATCCCGTCCCATCCCGGTCCGGTCCATCCCGCTCCATCCCACCCATCCCTGTCCGGTGTGTCCCGGTCCATCCCGGTCCGGTGTGTCCAGCCCCATCCCGTCCCATCCCGGTCCGGTCCATCCCGCTCCATCCCGCTCCGCTGCATCCCAGCCCGGCCGTACCTTGGCTCTCCTCGGGGCCGGCCCCACGCGGGCCCGTGTCCCGGTTCCCTCCGGTGCCGTGACGGGACACGCGGGGCCGGGGGCAGCGGCGACAGAGGCGACAGCGGCGACCAGGAGCGCCAGGAGAGCGCGGCGCATGGCCCGGGCACCGCGACAACACGGCGACACCGCGACAGCGGGAGGTGACAGCGGGTCCCGCCGCTCTGTCCCTTTTAACGGGCGGCCCCGGGGGGGGCGGAGCGGAGCGGAGCGGGGCAGCCCCGGCCCCCCCCGCGGCGTTCCGGGAAGGCTGAACCGGTCCCCAGGGAGCGGGGTCGGGCCGGGCTGGGGGATCCCCCTCGCCGGGACCCCCCCGCGCCGGGATTGCCCTCACCGGCACCCCTCCTCCCTGTCCCCTCCACCCTCCTCATCCTCCTCCTCCCTCCCTGTCCCCTCCATCCTCCTCATCCTCTTCATCCCTCCCTGTCCCATCCACCCTCCTCATCCTCCTCCTCCCTCCCTGTCCCCTCCATCCTCCTCATCCTCTTCATCCCTCCCTGTCCCATCCACCCTCCTCATCCTCCTCCTCCCTCCCTGTCCCTTCCACCCTCCTCATCCTCCTCCTCCCTCCCTGTCCCCTCCACCCTCCTCATCCTCTTCATCCCTCCCTGTCCCCTCCACCCTCCTCATCCTCCTCCTCCCTCCCTGTCCCTTCCACCCTCCTCATCCTCCTCCTCCCTCCCTGTCCCCTCCACCCTCCTCATCCTCTTCATCCCTCCCTGTCCCCTCCACCCTCCTCATCTTCCTCCTCCCTCCCTGTCCCCTCCACCCTCCTCATGCTCTTCCTCCCTCACCATCCCCTCCAGCCTCCCCATCCTCTCCATCCCTCCCCGTCCCCTCCATCCCGGCCCGTCCGGTGGCAGCCCCTCCGTCCCCTCCCCATGTCCGCCCTTCCCAGCAGGGCCACCCGCTGTCTCACACCCGAGTCACCTCCTGGCCCCCGGCCGGGCCAGGCAGGACACAGGGCCACATCCTGCTTCCTCCCTTCTTGGAAAGAGGGGGCTTGGCCCGGATGCCCTTCCTGCCCAGCACCCCCAGTACCCCCAGTGCCACCAGTACCCCCATCCGGGGGTGCCCTGCGTGGTCCTGGGTGCTGCCGTGCCCCGGTGCCGGTGCCATCCCCGCTGTCCCCGGGACAACAACAGGGTGACGCGGCTCCACACAAAGGGAGCCGGCGGCACCCGGCGCCGCTGCACAAAGGGCCTCTGTGCCGGTGCCGCGCCGGTGCCCGGCTGCACCCATGGGACCCCGCCGGCACCACAGCCCAGCCTGCCGGGGCTGGCACCCGCCCGGCGCCCACCGGCGCCCGGGAGCGGCGTCGCCGGCGAGTGCGGAGCTCACCGGGAGCCACCCCGGCACCTGCTGCAGCGGCACATGCAGCATCCGCCGGAGCTGGCATCCCATGGGCCGTGGCATCCGCCGGCTCCGGCATCCGGCACAGCTGGCATCCCTGGGACCTGACATCTGCTCTGGCCGACATCCGCCACCTCCAGCATCCGCCATGTGCAGCTTCCGCCAGCTCCGGCATCCGCCAGCTCCGGCATTCCCAGCTCCAGTATCCCCAGCTCCGGCATTCCTAGTTCCACTATCCCCAGCTCCAGCATCCGCCAGCTCCAGCATTCCCACCTCCATCATCCCCAGCTCCAGTGTCCCCAGTTCCAATACCCCCAGCTCCAGTATCCCCCAGCTCCCGTATAACCCAATTACATCATTCCCAGTTACAGTATCCCCAGCTCCAGTATCCTCAGCTCCGGCATCCCCAGTTCCAGTATCCTCAGCTCCAGCATTCCCAGCTCCGGCATTCCCAGCTCCAGCATCCCCAGTTCCAATATCCTCAGCTCCAGTATCCCCCAGCTCCAACATCCCAATCTCCAATATGCCCCATCTCCAGTATAACCCAGTTCCAGCACCCCCAGTTCCACTATTCCCATCCTCGGTATCCCCAGTTCCAGTATCCCCAGTTCAGGTATCCCCATCCCCAGTATAACCCAGTTCCAGTATCTCCAGTTCCAGTATTCCCAGCTCCAGCATCCCCCAGCTCCAGTATCCTCAGTTCCAGTAGCCCCATCCCTAGTACCCCCAGTTCCAGTATCCCCATCCCCAGTATCCCCATCCCCAGTATAACCCAGTTCCAGTACCCTCATCCCCAGTACAACCCATCCCCAGTATCCCCAGTTCCAGTATCCCCATCCCCAGTATCCTCATCCCCAGTATAACCCAGTTCCAGTGTCCTCATCCCCAGTACAACCCATCCCCCGCATCCCCCAGCTCCAGTATCCCCAGTTCCAGTATCCTCAGTTCCAGCATCCCCATCCCCAGTACCCCCAGTTCCAGTATCCCCATCCCCAGCATAACCCAGTTCCAGTACCCTCAACCCCAGTACAACCCATCCCCAGTATCCCCAGTTCCAGTATCCCCATCCCCAGTATAACCCAGTTCCAGTACCCTCAACCCCAGTACAACCCATCCCCAGTATCCCCAGTTCCAATATCCCCATCCCCAGTATCCCCAGTTCCAGTATCCCCAGTTCCAGTATCCCCATCACCAGTATAACCCAGTTCCAGTGTCCTCATCCCCAGTACAACCCATCCCCAGTATCCCCATCCCCAGTATAACCCAGTTCCAGTACCCTCAACCCCAGTACAACCCATCCCCAGTATAACCCAGTTCCAGTATCCCCAGTTCCAGTATCCCCATCCCCAGTACAACTCATCCCCAGTATCCCCAGTTCCAATATCCCCATCCCCAGTATAACCCAGTTCCAATATCCCCATCCCCAGTATAACCCAGTTCCAGTGTCCTCATCCCCAGTATAACCCATCCCCAGTATCCCCAGTTCCAATATCCCCATCCCCAGTATAACCCAGTTCCAATATCCTCATCCCCAGTATCCCCAGTTCGAGTGTCCCCATCCCCAGTATAACCCAGTTCCAGTACCCCCAGCTCCATTATCCTCAGTCCCGGTGTCCCCAGCTCCAGTCTCCCCCCGCCGTGGGGCACCCTTGGGTGCTGGCGGGGGCTGGGCGGGCTCCTCCAGCCCCGGCCCCCCCCCCCCCCCGGGGTGGCCCCACGCCAGGGGGAGGTGGCCAGTGGCCAACATCTGGACGGCATCACCCCGCGCGGCCACCGTGACTCACGCCGGCCCGGGAACAGCCGTGACGTGGGGTCGGGCGGCCGCTGGCGTCACCGGGTTGGGTGACGCAGGGTGTGACCCCGCGGCTGAGGGGACACGGTGGGGTGGGAGGAACGGGGGACACGGAGGGTCCTGGCACGGCCGGGTGGTCCCCGTGTCCCCTTGGAAGGGGGGACAAAGCCAGATGCCGGAGCGTGGGAACTCCCCGAGCCGGAGGGGGGACACAGGGGACAGCTTGGCCAGGACACAGGACAGCGTTGGTCACCCCTACATGGGGACACCGCGGGGGCCAGGGGAGGGGACAGGGGCCACATCCAGCCGCAGCAGTCCCCGGGTGGGGAGGCCGGGGGACATGTGTCCCCCCGCCAGCACTCCAGGACACCCCGCTCCTCCTTCGCCCGGTGCATCCCGCTCACTCCGTCCCTGTCCCCTCCGTCCCCATTCCTGTCCCCTCTCCCCTCTGTCCGTGTCCCCTCCGTCTCCACCCCTGTCCTCTCCATCCCATCCCTGTCCCCTCTGTCCCCTCTCCCCTCTGTCCCCATCCCTGTCCCCTCATCTCCATCCCTGTCCCCTCCATCCCACCTGTGTCCCCTCCATCTCCATCGCTGTCCCCTTGTCCCCATCCCTGTCCCCTCCATCCCACCCGTGTCCCCTCTGTCCCTATTCCTGGCCCCTCGTCCCCAGCTCTGCCCCCTCCATCCCATCCTTGTCCCTGTCCCCGCCATCCCACCCCTGTCCCCACTGTCTCCGTCCCCTCATCCCTATCCCTGTCCCCTCCCTCCGTCCCGTCCCCGTCCCCCCGGGACCGCCCCGTCCCCGCCGCCGGCCTCTGCCCGGCACAAAGATGGCGGGCGGCTCCAGCAGCCGTTCCCCGGATGTTTCCCTTAGCAAAGATGGCGGCGGAGCCGCCCACAGCCAATATGGCGGCGGGCCCGGCCTTCTCCTGCCCTCCCCAAACATGGCGCCCGGCTCCTCCCCCCCGGCGCCGCGGCGCTGTGGGCGGGGCGGCGCACGCGCGCTGCCAAGGGCAAGATGGCGGCGCTGCGGGCGCTGGGGCGGCTGCGGGCACCTTCGGGGCTGCGGGCGGCGGCGGCGCGGCTGGGCCCTGCCCCGGCCCGGTGAGAGCGGTGGGGAACCGGCACCGGAGGAGGGGACGGGGGAGGCCGGGAGCGGGGTGGGGGGCGGCGGGGCCTGGTCCCTGGCCTGGGCCTCCCCGTGACGGCCCGGCGCCGTCCCGTCCCGTCCCGCAGGTCGGCTCAGCAATGGCAGCCCGATGTGGAATGGGCCCAGCAGTTCGCCGGCGCCGTCATGTATCCGAGCAAGGAGACGGAGAAGTGGGTGCCGCCGCCCTGGAACGGTGAGAGGCGGCGGGGCACGGGGGGGTCGAGCCCTGGGGGGAGCCCCGGAGGGGGGAGGCCGGGGAGCTGGCAGGGTGTTGGGTGGCCTGGGAGGGGGCTGGAGGGGCCCTGAGGCCCTGGGGAGGCCCCTCGTGGGGGAGGCTGAGGCTCTGGGGGGGTGTCAGTTGTGCTGGGTGGTTCCTGGAGGGGGGAGTCGAGGCCCTGGGGGGCACCCTGAGGTGCAGGAGAGTGCCCCCCACCCCCCAGAGGGACAGTGAGAAGGTGTTGGGTGGCCTGGGTGGTCCCTGGAGGGGCCCTGAGGCCCTGGCGAGGCCCCTCGTGGGGGAGGCTGAGGCTCTGGGGGGGTGTCAGTTGTCCTGGGTGGTTCCAGGGGGGAGCTCCCTGAGGCCCTCAAGGGTGTCAGGTGCCCTGAGTGGGTCCTGGGGGGACAAGGGGACCCTGAGAAAATGTTGGATGCCCCGGAAGGGCGTCGGGTGGCCTGGGTGGTCCCTGGAGGGGCCCTGAGAGGGTGCTGGGGGCCTGTGGGGACGCTCAGTGGGTTCCAGAGCCAGACTGGGACTCGTTGGAGTCCCTGTGGGTGCTGAGGGCTGTCTGGGAGGCACCTGGGACCCTGTGGGGGCTCGGTGGGTGTCAGCTTGGGGGTGACATGGTGCCTGGGGGTGCCCTGGGTCAGTCTGGAGGCACCTTGGATGCTTGCTGGGGCTCGGCGCTCAGGGGAGGTACCTGTGGCTGGAGCGAGGGCCCAGTGGGTGCTGTGGGGGGGGTCTGGGGGTGTCCTGGGCATTGGGAAGCCGGCTGGTTCCCTGTGCTCCGGGAAAAGCAGGGGCTGAGCCTCCCAGGAGGCAGCGGGAGGCCCTTGGACCCGTCCCAGGGGTCTTGCGTGGGGCCGAGACGGGAGCTGGCGGCGGGGACGGCCGCGTTCCTGATGTCCGTCCAAGCGCTGAGCTCGGCTTGGCCGTCTGTCCGGTGTCCGCGCTGCGTATCTGTGCTGCCGGGAAAGGCCGAGGGCGCTCGGGGGCAGCGGCGCTTCTGGGGATGGACGTTCCTCCCTGCCTGACTCTTCTTTTTCCTCCCCCGAGCAGACAAGGACCCTCTGGCTCACAAGAAGGTCTCCAGCTTGACCATAAACTTTGGGCCCCAGCACCCGGCTGCCCACGGGGTGTTGCGGCTGGTGATGGAGCTGAGCGGGGAGACGGTGAAGAAGTGCGACCCCCACGTCGGCCTCCTGCACCGCGGCACCGAGAAGCTCATTGAGTACAAGACCTACCTGCAGGTAAGGTGCAGCGAGCCCCCCCGTGCTTCCCAGTCCCGGGGGGCTGCCATCTGTCCGCCGGCAGAGCGAGGGGTGTCCTTTTGGGGTGAGGAGACCAGGAGACGCGGGGCGCTTGGATTGGACACATCAGCAGCCTCCTCGGCTCGCTGGGAAAGGATTTATTTGCCTGGCGGGGTTTGTAAACACGCCCTGCTGATTTATTATCCCGATCGGGTTTAACCTTTCGGCTGGCGGGAGAATGGAGCTTGAAATAGCCTGGGGGTGGCGGGGGGGCTGGGGGGGGGAGCGCTGCCTTGGCTGGCCGCTGCGGCTCGCGACAGAGACGGTTCTCAGCTGGTGTGTGCCGAGGTGCAGGATTGGGGCCCTCGCCGGTGTCTGCGAACTGGAAAACTCTCGCCGACGGAGGTTTTGTGTCCTCTTTCACGCCGTATCCCAAGGCAGGGCTGTCAGCTCCAGCCCGGGGCCGGAGCTTTTGGGCTGCCTTTGTGGCTGCTGCCGTCCTCGAAGCGCCCTGAGCCGGGAAGATCCTGTGTCCCGGTGCTCCCTGGCTACGGCGAAGCCTCCGAGCGCTCCTGGCAGTCCCAGGTCTTTGCCGCCGCTCTCAGGGCCAGTTTATTTTTTTTTTTTGGCAGGCGCTGCCCTACTTCGACCGTCTCGACTACGTCTCCATGATGTGCAACGAGCAGGCGTATTCCCTGGCCGTGGAGAAGCTCCTCAACATCCGCCCGCCTCTGCGAGCGCAGTGGATCCGAGGTGAGAGCGGCCCCGGATTGTTGCGGGGGCAGGGGGGGGGGGTGCAGCTCCCTCCCCTCCGCCGAGGGCTCGTAGCTCTGGGCTTTCTGGGGGCTCAGGCCCCGTTGGGGGGCTGGAGGCACTCACCCGCTGCGTTCCCTCCGCCCCCAGTCCTTTTCGCGGAGATAACCCGGCTGCTCAACCACATCATGGCCGTGACCACTCACGCGCTGGACATCGGGGCCATGACCCCCTTCTTCTGGATGTTTGAGGAGAGGGAGAAGGTAAAGGGCAGCGCGGCCGCGTCGGGGGGGGTCGCCAGGGGGGGCGGATGTGGGGCTCAGCGCTGCCCGTGGGGCTGTGCCGGGGCGGGGGGGGGGGGCGTGCAGCGGGATCTCTTTTGTCCCCGCAGATGTTCGAGTTCTACGAGCGGGTCTCGGGGGCGCGGATGCACGCCGCCTACATCCGTCCCGGTGGGGTGCACCAGGTAAGGGCGGCCGCGCCACGGTCTGCCGGGGGGACGTGCGGGGTGTCCCCGTGTCCCCGGGTGGGCGATGGCTCCTCCGGTGTCTCCCCGCCCACGTCCCCGCTGCCACCGGCCGTGCACGGGCTGACCTCCCTCTCCTCCCGCGCAGGACCTGCCCCTGGGGCTGATGGACGACATCTACGAGTTCGTGAAGAATTTTTCCTTGCGGATAGACGAGGTGGAGGAGGTGAGGCGGGACAGGAGCCGGCTTTCTGCGCGAAACCTGGGAGGAGGGGACAGTCCCCGCTTCCCGGCATTCCGAGGGCCGGGTCTCGCGTTGTCTGTCCCCTGGGCACGGCCAGCGTGGGGTTACCCCCGCTGCGGCAGCGGTCACGGGGTGGCAGGAGAAGGGGGCGCGCGGTCGGGGAGGGGCTAACGCCCTGCCGCCCGCAGATGCTCACGAACAACCGCATCTGGAAGAACCGCACGGTCGACATCGGGGTGATCACGGCGGAGGAGGCTCTCAACTACGGCTTCAGGTGGGTGCGGTGGCTCCCGGGGACGATTCGAGGCGGGGGCTCAGCCTTCTGCCACTGCCCAGCTGCGTTGTTCCCCCCCCCTCTGCCCTAATCAGAGCCGTCTTGGGGACCGGTGACTGTCAGGACAGTGCTACCCGGTGGCAGCGGCTGTGGCACCGTGTCCCTGCCTGGCTTTACCCACCTGATGTCCCCATGCCGTCCTCCCGTGTCCGCTGCTGAGGGCTGCGGGGTGTGCGCAGGCAGGGGGGACGCGTAGCTGCTTTCCCCTGTGTTGGCATCCGCTTTTGAGGCGCGGGGTGCGGGGCCCGGAGCTGGCGTGGGGCTGGGGCCCCCCCCCCCGTCAGGCTGCTCACCTGCCTCCCTCCGCCCAGCGGGGTGATGCTCCGGGGCTCGGGGATCCACTGGGATCTGCGCAAGACCCAGCCCTACGACGTCTACGACCAGGTGGAGTTCGACGTCCCCATCGGCTCCCGGGGCGACTGCTACGACAGGTACGTGACACCCCGGCTCTGCCGGTGGCCGTGGGGAACCTCGGCGGGGTCCCACGTCCTCCGTGGGGGCTGCGGTGAGGCCGTGGCTGCCCCTCCCGGGAGTCCTGAGCGGCGCCGGGTGTCCCGCAGGTACCTGTGCCGCGTGGAAGAGATGCGGCAGTCGCTGCGTATCATCCTCCAGTGCCTCAACAAGATGCCTGAGGGGGAGATCAAAGTGGACGATGCCAAAATCTCCCCTCCGAAGCGGGCGGAGATGAAGGTAAACACGCTTCCTTCCCCCCCCGCAACCCCCGCGGGGCCTGGCTGCCACCTGCGTGCCAGCACCGGTGAGCAGGAAACGCGGTTTGGTGTAATCAAGACGCTCGCGCTGAGGATTTTGCCGGGGGTCGGTTGTCTGCCGCCGCATCCGTCCCCCGGCTCGGCTGGGGGCTGCCCGGCCTCCTCTGTGCCCGGGGGCTGGGGGCCGGAGGGGGGGTTTGCTGCCCGCTGGAGCCCTGCGTGGTGGGGGGGGGGATCTCCCTGCCCTGCCTCTGCCAGGCCAAAAAGCCGCCCTGGGGAAGGCAGGGGGTGGCAGGGTGGAGAGCCGGCGGTGCCCTGCCTCGTCACCCCACGTGCTCTGGCCAGTGGCCGTGTGAAGGCGGCCACCACCCTGGTTCCCACGCTTGGTTCCCTGTCACCAGCCGCCGAGGCGCGGGCAGGGGACGGGGCAGCGTGTTCTGGCCGCGCGCCCGCCGTGACGGTGGCTTCCTCTCTCCGCAGACCTCCATGGAGTCCCTGATCCATCACTTCAAGCTCTACACGGAGGGCTACCAGGTGCCCCCCGGAGCCACCTACACGGCCATCGAGGCCCCCAAGGTGCCACTTCTCATGACGTTACGGGGGCAGTGGGCTCTGGCACGGTGAAGGGTGTCCTGGTTGCCCTCTTGGAGACATTGCGGCGCTCGTGTCACCGGCTGGGTGGGCTGTCCTGCCCCCAGCACTCTGGGGTCGCCCCAGACTGGTGTGTGTGAGGGCTGGACGCTGCGGCTGGGAGGCAGACCCTGCGCCCCCTGGCCGTGTCACCGCGTCACCAGCCCTGTCCCCGTGTCCTTGCAGGGCGAATTCGGGGTTTACCTCGTCTCGGACGGCAGCAGCCGGCCCTACCGCTGCAAGATCAAGGCTCCTGGATTCGCCCACCTGGTAGGAGAGGCCGGGGCGGCCGGCGGCATGGCGGCGCCGGGGCCCGCGGCGAGGGTGGGGTTGGAGCCGGAGGGGACAAACGCAGCCCGGGACGAGCCACCTCCTCGCTGGCGGGCGGGGGTCCGTGGGCTACCCGCTGCGTGTCACCTCCGGTCCCTCTGGGACCTGTCGTGTTCTCTGCCGCTGGGGCTGGTTTCCGTTCTCTGCTGATAACTGACCACTTCCCCGCCCCGCCCCGGCCTCCCGCTGCCGGGGCAGCCCCCTCCCCTGCTGGCCCCGTGGCTACCACGGCCCCCGCTGCGGAAGCGGTGAGCCCCGGGAGGCCGAGCTGCCCCCCCTCCCGCCTGAAGGGGCCCGAGGCCGGGGTGATGGGTGCTTTGGGGGGGCGGCGGCGGGGAGGTGGGGGGGGGGGGGGGGGCTGCAGCCTGACGGGGGTCCCTCTGCTCTGCTTCAGGCCGGGCTGGATCGCATGGCGCAGGGCCACATGCTGGCCGACGTGGTGGCCATCATCGGTACGTTCCCTCCTTGGGCTTGGGGGCTCCTTCCTCATTCCGGGGAGGGGGGCGGGGGGGGGGGTGTGTGTGTGTATGTGCTCTTTCCCCATTCCGGGGGAGGCTGGGGGGGGGGCTGATTGTGCCCTGATCCCTCTCTCCTTTCCCCCCCCCCAGGCACGCAGGACAATCGTCTTCGGGGAAGTGGATCGGTGATGCGTCGGGCCCCGCTGCGCCCGTCTCCCGCTGCGTGTGCAGCTGCGGGCGCTGGGAGCCGCCCCCCCGACCCCCCCCCTCGCGCCCCTTCCTCATCTGAGTCAAATAAAGCCAAAAGCGGCTCCTGCCTGTCCAGCGCCTCTGTGTGTGTCCCCCCCCCCCCGCCAGCGGAACCCGCCGAAACCCCGCTCTTCCTCCCTCTCCCACCAGAGCTTCCCCTTCCCGCGGCCGCAGCCTCCTCCCGGCAGCTTCAGCCCCCCCAAACCCCGGGGTGGGGGGGTGCTCCTGCAGTTTCCCCCCACCCCCCCAAGCTGATGGCAGCAGGGCTGGGCGGGGGGAGGCCGAGTGACACTTGGGGGCAGCTCGCCTGGCCCTTGAGCCATGTCCCCAGCGGGAAGAGGGGACGCCTGCGCTGGCCGGAGACGGCGGGGGGGGGGGGGGTGGTGGGGGGGGAAGCGGGGGTGAGGGCGGCGCAAGCCCGGGTTGGGGGGGGAAGAAGGCGCTGGCTCTGCGGTCACTGACTCCGGCACGATCGCCCCAACCAGCCGGACCCCCCCGGGGCCGGGGCCGAGGCATGGCCACCCGCCTGCTGCTCGTCACCACCCTGCTGCTGCTGCGGACCCCGGCGGCAGGTGGGGACGGGGGTCCCTGGGGACGGCGGGGAGGGGGGGGTCCCTGGGGGCCGGGGGGGGCGGCTGGGTGGGCGCGTGGCCGTTGGGCTGGCTCCTTTGAGGGCATCCTTCGGGACAAGCCGGGATGCGTTCGAACCCCGCCATGGGGGAGGCTGGTGGCACGGAGGGGGGGGGCACCCCAGGGGTGGGTCCCGGTGGGCTCTGGGTCTCTCCCACGCTGTCCCGGGGGGGGTGTCTGTGCCACCTGCCCCCCCCCCTGTAGCCCCCCGGCCCCTCCGCCGCCGCCTCGGACAACGCTCGGAGATGGCGGAGCCGAGCTCTCGGCGGCCAGGGCGGGCGCAGGATCTGTCCCGGGGGTGATGCTGACCCCCGGGACCCCTTCGTACTTCCCCCCCCCCGCCCGGGCCCCCCCCCACCTCCATCCTCCCCAGAGGCCCTGATGGAGCCGGAGCTCTGCTACGTCCTGGACGCCCATCCTCTTCCTCTACGGCCTCATCATCACCATCCTCTATTGCCGCCTCAAGGTGAGCGCCGGGATCCCACCTGTCCCCAGCTAAAACCCCTCTTACGCCCCACTTTTTTGGGGGGGGGGGACACCCCCCCCACCCCCGTGGAGGCCACAGCGGGTGCCCCAGGGCTTCCCCCACCCGCTCTGGGGCTGTTTCCTCTTCTTATTTCTTAATTTTTTTTTAATTTATTTATTTTTTTGCCTTGTTTTTTGGCTTTTGGCCCCCCCCCCCCCCCCCCCACTTCGCAGTTCCTGACTCACCGAGAGTCGCAGCAAGGAGCCGGCAAGGAGGTAACGGGGGGGGGGGGGAAAGGGGGGGCCGGGGCTGGGGTACCCCCCCCCCCCGGAGGGACGGGACACCCCCCCCCCCCCCCCCCCCTCATCCCAGAGGGTGCCGCAGCCCTGGAAGGGGAACTGGGTGGGGGGGGGGGGGGGGACGCCGGTGGTTCTGATTTTGGGGATGGCGAAATCCAGGAAACCTCACGGCTTCCTCCCGCTTCCCCGGGGGGGGGGGTGTGGGGTGTGGGTGTGCCTGTGCCCCCCCCCACCCGCCCTCCCCCGGCTCCGTTCTGCCCCCCCCAGCTCTTTTTCTTTCTCTTTCTCTTTCCCCGCAGCAGAAGGAAGAAGCCATTTACACCGTAAGTCAGCTGGGGGGGTGACACATCCCGGGGGGGGGGGGGACACACCTGTCCTAGGGCTTGGGGGGGGGGGGGACGCTCTACCTACCGCTGTTGTCCCTGGTGGGGTGCCCGTCCCCCCACCCCATGGGGAAGTCCCTGCCGGGGGGGGTGACAGTCTGGAGGGGGGGTGGCAGTGGGGGTGGGGGGGGACAGGGACATAGCCCGCCCCCCCCCCGCCCCCCCCCCCCCCCCCCCCCCGTAACCCCCTTTCCCGCGCAGGGGCTCAGCAGCGAGGGCCAGGAGACGTACGAGACCCTCCAGATGAAAAGCTCCTGACCCCCTCTTGCACCGCAGTCCCCCCCCCTCCTCGTCGTCCCCCCCCCCCCCTCCCCAGCAGCTGGGAACCCCCCCCACCCATGGCGCCCCCCCCCCCAACCCCCCTTACTGGGACTGTGGTGAAGAACTGGAGCTTTTTTTTTCCCTGGAAATGATTGGTTTTGGCCCCAAACCGCCTTCGGCTGGGACCCCCTGAGCCTGGGGGGGGGGGGGGGGCTGAAGCTGCCTGGGGTGTATGGTGCTGCCCCCCCCCCCGCCCCCGACCTCCGCTGCCCCCTCCCAGTAAAGCAGCACCATCCGCAAATGGGGCGGGAGGGTTTCTGTGACCGTGGGGTGAGAGACGGGGACCGTGGCACCGTCACAGGGCCATCACCCCCCCCCCCACCCCCCGGGGGATGGTGGCACCGTCACAGGGACCTCCTCACCCCCCCCACCCCCCCAGGGATGGTGGCACCGTCACAGGGACCTCCCTCACCCCCCCCCACCCCCCAGGGATGGTGGCACCATCTGATGGGGACGGAGCCCCTGGGACTGGGGACACCCCTGGGGACAGGGACACCCCTGGGACTGGGGGACGGTGGCAACCAGCTGTCACAGGGCCCCCCCCCCGGCGATGGTGGCACCATCTGATGGGGGACGGTGGCACCGGCTGTCACAGGGACCCCACCGGGGGACAGTGGTACCAGCTGATGGGGATGAAGCCCTTGGGGACAGGGACACCCCTGGGAACGGGGACACCCCTGGGGCTGCGGACGGTGGCACCGGCTGTCACGGGGGGACACCCCCCCCCCCCCCGCCCAGGGACGGTGGCACCATCTGCTGGGGATGGGGACACGACAGGGGACAGTGGCCCCAGCTCCCGGTGGCAGCTGCCACCTCTCTCTTGGGCGGAGGAGACGCTCCCAGGAGAGAAAACCACCATTTCCACGTTTAACCAAAAAGCTGCATTTTGGGGCCAATACCACGGAAACGGCTCCTGGGTCACCCCCCCACAACCCCCCCCCCCCCCGGCCCCACAGAGCCCTTTTTTGGGGGCCCTTTTGAGCCTCCCGAGCTTGGGGGGGGCCCAGCAGGGCCGGGGGGGGAGAGCCCTGGGGTGGGGGGAGCTGGGTGGGAGCACTGGGAGGGGAAATGGGGGGGACGGGGAGTGCTGGTGGGGGGAAACAGGGGGCACTGGGAGGGGGAATGGGGGGGCACTGGGGGCACTGGGAGGGCGACTGGGGAGTGCTGGGAGAGGAAACGGGGCACTGGGAAGACTGGGGGGGGGAAGGGGGGGCACTGGGGTGGGAAACAGGGTGTACTGGGGGGCACTGGGACTGGGGAGTGCTGGGAGAGGAACCGGGGAGCACGGGGGAAGACTGGGAGGGGGAAGGGGGGGCACTGGGGGCACTGGGAGAGGAAACAGGGAGCACTGGGGGCACTGGGCAGGGGACTGGCACTGGGGAGTGCTGGGAGAGGAAACGGGGGCACTGGGAAAACTGGAGGGGGAATGGGGGGCACTGGGGTGGGAAACCGAGAGTACTGGGGGCACTGGGAGGGGAAACAGGGAATACTGGGAAGACTGGGAGGGGGACTGGGGAGCACTGGGAAGAGTGGAAGGGGAAGTGGGGGGCACTGGGAGGGGAATGGGGGGTACTGGGGCCACTGGGCAGGGGACTGGGACTGGGGAGTGCTGGGAGGAGAAACGGGGAGCACTGGGAAGACTGGGAAGGGGGAATGGGGGGCACTGGGGTGGGAAACGGGGAGTATGGGGAAGACTGGGAGGGGGAATGCGGGGGCACTGGGAAGAGTGGAAGGGGAAGTGGGGGGCACTGGGAGGGGGAATGGGGAGTACTGGGGGGCACTGGGAGGGGAATGGGGGGCACTGGGGGCACTGGGGAGGGGGACTGGGGAGCACTGGGAGGGGAATGGGGGGCGCTGGGGGCACTGGAGAGGAAACGGGAGTACTGGGGGCACTGGGAGGGGGAACGGGGGGCACTGGCCGCCCTGTGTAGCCCTGGACCCCCCCCCAAACGCCGGGACCCCGCCCCCCCCCGCGTTGGGCGCTGCCCGCCCGGATCGGGCCCCGCGGGAGCCGTCGGGGGGTGGTTACCCGGGGCGGGGGGGGGGACACACACACGCAGGAGCGCAGAGGGGGTGTCCCCAGTGCCCCCCCCCCCCCACGGTGTCACGGGACGTTCTCGTAGGTGTCGCTCGGGAGCCGCCGCCGCGCGTGGGGTCCCGGCAGCACCGCGTAGGTGACATCGGGGGGGGGGCGCGGGGCGGGGGGACCCCGGGGGGGGGCCCTGGAAGAGAAGCTGCTTTGGGGACCGGGGCTGGGGACGGTGACACGCGTGGGTGGCGTGTGTCATAATCCCCCCCCCCCCGACCCCCCGTACTCACCCCCCGGTGACCACCACCTGGGCGTACAGCACCTCCCCGGCCTCGGGGGGGGGCGGGGGGCTCCGGTGGGGCGACCCTGCGGCTCCGGGGGGGGGCGTGGGGGTCCCTGTGGGGGACAAAGGGGGGCAGACTGGGGGCGGCGGGGGGGGGGGGGGGCTCTTATCCAGCGCACGGAGAAAGGGGCTTCGTGGTCGGAGCCCCCCCCCAACTCACCTGCCCCGGCTCTTCCTGGCGGCTGCAAGGCAAGGGGGGGCGGGGGGGGGGAAGCGAGGTGTCACCCGGGGTGACAGGTCGAGGGACCCTCGTGACTCCCCCCCGGGACCCTGAGCCAAAAGACCTGGGACCCCTGAGACACCCCCCACCCCCCCCCGGGACCCCCCCTGGGACCCTGAGCCAAAGGACCTGGGGTTCAGCCCTGCGCATCCAGGAGTGGGGGGGGGGCACCCCAGGACCCCAAGCGGGTGGCACCAGAGACAGGGGGACACGGGCTGCAAGCAGAGGGAGACCCCCCCCAGGGTACACCCGGACCCCCCAGGACCCCAAGGCAAGGACCCCAGGGCTCGGCCCTGCACCCCCGGGGGGGGGGGGACGAGACACTCCGGGACCCCCCCGGACCCCAAGTCAAGGACACCAGGGCTCAGCCCTGCACCCCCGGGGGGGGGATGGGACACCCCGGGACCCCCCAGGACCCCAAGTCAAGGACCTCAGGGCTCAGCCCTGCAGCCCCGGGGGACATGGGACACCCCGGGACCCCCCAGGACCCCAAGGCGGACCCCAGGGCTCAGCCCTGCACCCCCGGGGGGGGGACATGGGACACCCCGGGACCCCCAGGACCCCAAGTCAAGGACCCCAGGGCTCAGCCCTGCACCCCTGGGGGGGGGTCACACATACCCCCGGACCCCCCCGGACCCCAGCCTCAGCCCCAGCCAAGATGTGGCGTGCAGCCCCATTGCCCCCCCCCCCCCCGCAGCCAACACGGGGGGCTTTGACCCCCCACCCGGGACCATCCCCCCCCCGGTGTGGGTGACCCACCTGCGCGGCGCCGGAGTTGCCAGCCCACGGCGGCCCCCCAGCAGCAGCAGCAGCAGCAGGAGGGACGCGCCGAGCCCCGCGGCCACGGCTGGGGACAGAGAGGGGACAAGTTGGGGGTCAGCCCCGACCTCGGTGGGCTTGGAGGTGGGGGGGGACCCCCCCTTCACGGTGGGAGGGGAGGGCTAACGCCAGCCCCACCTGTGCCCTGCTGCCGTTGTCCCCAGCCGGGTTGCGTCACCGCCAGGGCCAGCGCGGGGCTGAGCGCCTGGAAGACGCGCTGGGAGCCCAGGCGGTTGGTGGCCAAGCACTTGTAGGTCCCGGCGTGAGCCGGCCCCACGGGCCCCAGGGCCAGGACGGGTCCCCGGCCCAGCTCCCGCCCGTCCCGCAGCCAGGTGAAGGCCACCGGCTCCGTGCCCCGCCCCGCACCGAGCAGCTCAGGTTGAGGGGCTCGCCCCGCCGCCACCCGGGGCTCCTTCCCTCGCCATCGCGATGGTGACACCGGCCACCGGCACTGGGGAGGGGACGGTGGCGGGGTCAGTGCGGTGGCCATCCCCCGGTGTGGGGTGGGGGGGATGCTGGCAGCCACCCCAAGCCCGAGGGGTCCCGCTCACCCAGGACGGTGACCCCCAGCGAGGAGCTGTTGGCCGCGGAGTCGCCGTTGGTGGCCGTGCAGTGGTAGTGGCCACTGTCCCGCTGCTTGGCGGGCCGGAGCTCGTAGCGGGGGCCAGTGGCCAGCGGCACGGGCGAGCCCCTGCCGGTGCCAGGAGAAGGAGAGGGGCCCCCGTCCCGGTGGCCACCGAGCAGAGCAGCACCAGCCAGTCGCCCTCGGCCACTTGCCCCGTGGGGGGGCTGCGCTGTCAGGGTCACCCCCGAGACCGGGACCCCTGCGGGGAGGAGACGGGAAGGGACAGGGGGACAGGGAGGGACGGGGGGGACCCTGGGGGAGGGATGGAGGGACCCGGGGAGGGATGAGGGGACCCAGAGAAGGATGAGGGGGGGACTGGGAGGGATGAGGGGATGCCAGGAAGGGATGCGGGGACCTGGGGAGGGATGGAGGGACGTGGGGAGGGATGAGGGGACCCAGAGAAGGATGGGGGGGGACTGGGAGGGATGCGGGGACCCGAGGAGGGATGCGGGGACCCAGGGGAGGGATGGAGGGACGTGGGGAGGGATGAGGGGACCCAGAGAAGGATGAGGCGGGGGACAGGGAGGGATGAGGGGACCCCAGGGAGAGGTGAGGGGACTCAGGCAGGGTTGGGGGGACCCAGAGAGGGATGGGGGGACCCAGGGAGGGATGGAGGGGACCTGGGAAGGGATGGAGGGACCCCAGGGAAGGATGGAGGGATCTGGGGAAGGACGGAGGGACCTGGAAGGGATGGAGGGACCCCAGGGAAGGATGGAAGGACCTGGGAAGGGATGGGGAGACCTAGGGAAGGATGGAGGGACCTGGGAAGGGGTAGAGGGACCCGGGGAATGACAGAGGGCCCTGGAAGGGATGGAGGGACCCAGGGAATGATGGAGGGACCTGGGAAGGGATGGGGGGACCTGGGGAATGACAGAGGAATCTGGAAAGGGATGGGGGGGCCCGGGGAGGGACAGAAGGAGCCGGGGTGGGATGGGGGAGCCGGGGTGGGGTGAAGGGAACCAAGGAAGGGACAGGAGGAGGCAGGGAGGGCTGGGGGGACCTGGGGAGGGCTGCGGGGGACCCGTCCCATCCCCGTCCCCTCCCGCCGACTCACTGCGTACGACGAGGGCGAGCGGGGCGCTGCGTTTCCGCACGCTGCCCTTCTCCGTCCGCACCTCGCAGGAGTAGCTGCCGGAATGCGCCAGCTCGGCGGCCGGCAGCCGGAGTTGGGGGGAGGCCTGGGGTCCCCCCACCACCACCCCCGTCCCGGTAGAAGAGGTGCTGGAGGTGGGTGGGGGGGCCGCAGGGGGTTGGGGGTGCTGTGACACCCCAGGGCCAGGGGGTCTCCCCTCGGGGAGCTCGGCCGGGCCCTCCAGGCGCAGCTCCGGCACGGAAAAGAGCTCTGGGGAAGGAGACGGTGGGTGGTGGGGGGACGACGACACACGCGGGTGACCCCCGAACTCCGGGCGGGATGGGGGGGGGTGAGGGTCTGGGTGGGTGTCGGGGAGCAGGGGGATGGGGGTGTCACCTTGCACCGC